>NC_088914.1:75686440-75833940 GCF_963576675.1 Euphorbia lathyris | reverse complement strand
GCATGTTGTTTGCTAGATCTTAGGCTTGAATGAGTCCTATTTGATCGAGTCTCACATCGTAGTTAAATCCAAAAGACGAGTCCCAATGTTTCCCGCAACTAATGTTTATTGTCTTGCATGTTTAATAGACTTATTTTCTAGCGCTATAATTGATGTATTAGGGGTATTTGTGTCATTTGTGAAATTGATGTAATAATTTTATATTTCTAGTATTTATTTATCGCTTTCGAATGTTAAACAATATTTAAATGAAATTGGATTAGAAATATTATTTTATTTTAATAAAGACAATTTTACGCGTTCATTAATCAGACCCTTAGTCTGTTTAAGTCACGAATCTAACTCTGAAAATGTGGCATATTATGAGCCCGTGTTGCATTTAAACTTTTGACATGTTCTCGAATATTAAAACTTGGATGGCAACTTTGAAATAATTAATCTAACCTTAAAATATAATAAAACAGGTTAGAAAAATAGTTAAAAGAATACATACACTAGAAGGGACACGGCGAGCGTTATCCTTAAAAACGATAAGTGACAGTGTTATGTAAAAAATGGAATCCTATTTGTCGAAACCTCTCGCGAGAGGGAGGAAGTAGGGTAATCGGGTCCCGTCGGCTGCTCACAGTGGCGACTTTGTTGGAGATAAAGTAAATGACTTAGACAACATAAGGATCTGACAATTAATGAACCAAAAATTGTCTTTTATTAAAATATGTATGTTGCATCACTTTGCTATAGTTGCACAGTTTGCACCACTACCAAATTATCTTCGTCTTGTCGATGTGTACATTCCATACATTCATGGAAGCCTTGGGTGTACATATTCGTAAAACACTCATAGTTGTACCTCTACAAATCGCTAGAACTCCTGAACAAGGAGAGGCGTAGGCAAGTATATCGTGCTATGAGAGCCTTTGAAATTACCCCAGTGTATGATGGATCCGACAACCCACTTTCTCATCTGAATAATTATACTCGGTGGACGAGTGTAGCTGGAGCGACGATACATCAATTAACCACCAGGTGTTACAAATCGAGCAGGCTGACGGTGAAGTCTTTCAGGATACTTTGGGAGATGGATGGACAAGATGACACCTTTTTTATTGCAATAATTGCACTTATTATTACTACTTTCTTTGTTAAATTCATTTTACACCTTTTTTTATCAAGATTTTTGTTGTTTTGACAAATTTTTGAGAAATAGTTTCCATTAATATTGTATAAAAAAGAAAAAACTAAAAAGAATTTGATAGAGGCGGTTTTAACCGCATGAACAATAGAAAAAGTGTTCCTAAAAAGGTTTAAATTACTTATCTTTTTGTATATCTAGTGACGGTAAAATTTAACGGTAATTAAATTCCGACGCTATAAATTCTTACTCCGACACCCTTCAAAAACCATCGGTACAGTTGCAACGGTTGAAATGTGGGCAGCTATCTGACGGTTTGAAAAACCGTCGCTAATATTTAAAGAGACAGTTAAAACCGTCGGTACAGTAGAAAAACATTCGCCAAAAGTCTATTTTTTTTAGTGCTGTAACAATCACCAGGTACTGCAGGAGCTGGAGGTTTATTTCACAACAGTCGGAGTTTTGCGAGGAGGCAATATCGCATTCCTGATCTCTTGTACCTTTACGCATATTGCGGAGCTTCGGGCTGTCATGTTTGCGATTAATATCGCCTGGGAACATTACCGGTTAAAGGTTTAGGTTGAGGCTGACTCTACCTATGTGATTAATTTGTGAATGCATGGCTCTCTGGACGTTCCCTGGCTGGTCAGACAGGATCGGATTTGATGTCTTAATCAATGCTCCACCATGGAGATTGTTGTTACACACATCTATCGCGCACGAAATTGAGTTGCAGACTCTTTAGCTAGGTTCCGTACTACCTGCCACACGGTCATGTGGTGGAGCTCGGCTCACGTCCTTTTGTTCTTCATTTATTTTTATGACATTTGTAAGTTATCGCATACTCGTGTTTCCTAACTCTGTCTTGAGTTTATAATTTTCTTTCTTAATATATTTTAGTTTTGCTTCTGCTGGGATCCGGGGTATCAACCTAGTTGGCATGCTCGTCCTCGGCTGGTTGCTTCATCCCAGTTTTAAAAAAAATACCCATGCATCCATCATTCCGAAAAGGAAAAATTAAAACATTCTGGCTTATTTTTCTACCAAAAATGATGTTTAGGAGATGTTCAAAACAGTAAAACATTCATTTTCATTTTTCCATCTGTCTTTCAAATTTCCTTTTCGTATATAGAATAGTAGGAGTTGTATAGCTTTCAAGTTTTACACTTTTTGTGAATGTACTACTATTTGTCTTCTTCTATCATTAGAATTTTTTATTTTTTATAAAAATTATGGTTATTAATTATAATTATGATAACTAGTGGTGGATTTCCGATCAGCTTCCTTCCCTGTGGGAGTGTCGTTGGGTTCGACAGGGGAAGCTCTGATGCCAAAGTTAGTATGAAAAATGGAGAATAAACTATATTGACAAGGTAGGGTTTAAGAGAGAGAATGAATGTGTGTGTACCTCAATAGATTGGGTGCAAGCTATTTATAATCATCTGAACATAACTTCCAGTAACCCGAAAGTCCCCATTAATGAGGTTCGAACCTTGGACTCTTCATCTACACTCCACACTGCTTATCACTGAACCAATTGCTTTTCTTGTATATTATGTCGCGCGCTGCTTAATATACCACTGCCCTTTTAGCTTCTATTATTTAATATTTGATGCATGCACTTATTAATATCGATTAAATGTGCATAATAATAAATTATTAACAGAAAAAAACAAATATGCATAATAATAAATTATTAATAGAAAAAAATTCAAGAACATGCTCTAATTTCTTATTTATTTTATTCCTGTATATATTTTAAAATGTTAAGGACGATGTTCTAAATATTGTTACATATGTTATAAACTTTATAATTTGTGTTCTAAAAATTAAGTATAATATTTAAAAAAAATAGTAAATATATGGACCATTTTTGCATTTGTTCTATAATATAATTTATAACTCATATTCTAAATAACATAACGTATGTTCTAAAAAACATAACGTATGTTCTAAAGTTTATATTTTGTGTTCCAAAAATTAAGTATAATGTTTTAAAAAAATCAGTAGATATCTCGATCGTTTTTCATTTGTTCTATAATATAATTTATAACTCATGTTCGAAAAAACATAACACATGTTCTAAAAAACATAACGTATGTTCTAAAAAATATGTCGTACGTTCTAAACTTCATAGTTCGTATTTTAAACGTTAAAATATATGTTCTAACGTTTGTTTTAAAAAAATATATAGTTTGTGTTTTAAAAATTAAGTATAATGTTCTAAAAAAATCAGTAGATATCTCGATCGTTTTTTCATTTTTTCTATAATATAATTTATAACTCATGTTCGAAAAAACATAACACATGTTCTAAAAAACATAACGTAATGTCGTACGTTCTAAACTTCATAGTTCGTGTTTTAAAAGTTAAAATATGTGCTCTAACGTATGTTTTAAAAAATATATTTTCTTATATAACATAGATTACAAAAATATAAAGGAATTAAATAAATAAGAAATTAAAGCATGTTCTTGGATTTTTTTCTATTAATAATTCATTATTATGCATATTTAATCGATATTAATAAGTGCATGCGTCAAATATTAAACAATGGAAGCTACTAGTATAATAGTATATTAAGCAGCGCGCGTGATATAATGAATAAGAGAAGCAATTGTTTCAGTGGTAAGTAGGGTGGAGTGTAGATGGAAGAGCCTAGGTTCAACTCTCACTACTAGCAGTATATAGTACTCAATCTAACCTAATCATACTTGGAACCCATGATGTC
This sequence comes from Euphorbia lathyris, assembly GCF_963576675.1. Taxonomy (NCBI): domain Eukaryota; kingdom Viridiplantae; phylum Streptophyta; class Magnoliopsida; order Malpighiales; family Euphorbiaceae; genus Euphorbia; species Euphorbia lathyris. The sequence goes on along the minus strand of NC_088914.1, from coordinate 75,830,077 downwards.
CCCACGATATCGAATCCAAATAGAAAACCGAAACACAATACTAATCCGAATAGGAAACAAGTTGTAGTGTGTTATACTGATTCAAGATATTACGACACGGTCTAGCTTTAGTAAGTCAGCTCAGACAAGGCTTAAAATTATGTTTTCTTATCAAAGTCTGTTCCATTGAACATGGACCTTAGCAGACCGATTAGACATCTGAACCCGTAAATAGGTCTAATTAATAGAAAGAGAAAGTGACTTATTTTTCTACTACAAAATTTTAGGGTTTGTGTTTATCCAGCTTGAGGCCACTCTCTTTTGTTCCATCTCTTTCTTCTTCAATGTCCTTCCTTTTCATGTTTTGTAGTATCACACGCTTTTTTTTGGGGATCAAGTTTGTAGTACTAAATAATTATGTAACTTCGATATCAGTATAGCTAGCTTATAGAAATAAAATTCATTTTTGGTACATAGTACGAGAGGTTTAGTTTTTAATGCTTCTGGACCACTCTTAATGATTTTTGGAAATATCCAAGCGCAGGAAGGATAATTAGTTAATGGATTGGGATTCAGATCCTCTCCCGTTCAACTTAAACGGGGGAGAGGTTCTGTTTAATAGATTATGGTCCTTCATTTAAGATGAAGGGCCAAGATCAAAACCCTGTGTGATTATTAGATATTTTTAACGGAAAATTCATTTTTTTCTTTAATCTCTTCTTTTCTTTTACTCTATTTAATTTTTTCCTTTTTCTACCATTCCTCCTCTTCTTCTCCACTTTCTCTCCGTTTCTGTAAATTGAACAAGTTAATTAATGATAAGAGAATATAAAAACACCAAATTCATTACCAACTAAACATGTGTCCTGCCTCATTTTAAATTCTTTTGGCACTTTTTATTAAGTTAAAACTCAACAACTAATTGGGACCAAAAAAAATAAAAAGCATCATTAGGATTTTGGTTTTTTATTTTTTGGTTTATTAAACACTTAATTTTTAATTTTAATTTTAATTTATATACATTAAGTTCCTGATCATTTATTTTTTTTATCTTATTAAATCATTGATTATCAAATTAGTAAGTTGTGAACATCTAATTCTGTTAAAAACACGTTATTAATTTCATCCGTATTTAAAATTAAAATATATAATGTTTACGGTTTGAATTAGGATTCGTACAGTTTACCATAGCTACATTACACATCCAAAACTGTTTTCAAACAGTAAAAAAATACAAATTTTGAATGCAGTGAAATGAATAAGACTGTGTTAACCGAATTTTATGTTCAAAATTAATTTTAAGGGTTTGAGATAAAAAAAATAAATAAATGATAAATGACTTGTTCAAATAAAAGATTAAGAGCTTAATGAAAAAAATAAAAAATCAAGGGCCTAAAGATGTTTTTTGCCCAAAAAAAATCAAGAACATGAAATGAAATCTATAAAATACCCCTCCAATTGTTCCTGAAACTAAATTGAGAGTGAGAGACAGAATAGAGAAGAAGAGTGATGATAGCTAAAGGAAAGGAGTGGGTTTGATGGAGAGAAAAAATGGATAAAGGAGATTAAAGAAAAAATGGATTTTCGATAAAAAAAAAAAACAAGAAAACTAATAATCACACAGGGTTTTGATCTTGGCCCTTCATCTTAAATGAAGGGCCAGAATCTATTGAACAGGACCTCTCCCGTTTAAGTTGAACGGGAGAGGATCCAAATCCAATGGATTGCAATTGACTACATGAATGCAATGTATAACGAATCTTTTAAATTTAACGGTCAGAAAAAGTTAAACAAATTGAATGGTAAGTGATATGTCAAAAAAGAAACCTGATTAATTATTATTATTGTTATCGTGAAAATCTTAATTTTGTGAATTATGTAATAATCGTGTTCATCACTTTACCTATGTTTTAATAGTTTGTTACATTCGGAGGAAGAGTTGTTACAACTGGAGCAAAGAACGTCAATTTTTGATCAAGTAACAAGCGATGTTAGATTTTACGGTGAAAAAAATTAATCAACCCCCCTTTTTTCCTATGTGTCAATATAATGTGTCAATTCATTTGACTTTTGTAAGGCACATCTACACTACAAGAAAATACTTATTTACTGATGGAAAATTCCGTCAGTAAACTTCAAAATTCAGTTTACTTTTTAGTAGTGATAATACATCTTTCACATACAGTTTATTACTTTGCAACTACAAGATTAATACTACAACAACAAGATAAAGGGTATCAAAACATTTTAAACAAGTTGAAGGGTTATATTTTGAAAGTCAAAAAAGCCAATCAAATTTTTTTTTAATAAATTTAGAGGACAAATGATGTATTAAGCTTTATAAGTATAAAAAGTGGATGCATATATAGTGATCCTTAATCAAATCAAACACAATCGCTTTAGGCATGCTAACGTTGTTGGTTAAATAAAGAAATATTGTTCCTTCTTGCCTTGTTGTTTATCACCCTTAATCAAGTTATTGTAATTATGAAAATAATATATATAATAATGATTTATTATAAACTATTTTCTGTTTTAGGTAGTCAACACACTAGTCTCGAGTTTGACTCCTGGAATGATTTATTAAATCTCATTTCTTTTTCTTTTTTTAATGGAAACCTGTGATAATGTATAGTAATTAAACCTTTATCCTATCAATAATCATATTTCAGCAAATATATAAACAAATCAACGCAATAGCTTTATGCATGCAGTGCTTCCTTCATTTTCCACCTTTCTAAAATGGCCTTTCTTCTATCTTCCCCAATTTCTAATTTCTCTTTTCCCAAACTGAAACATAAAACTATTGATATTACTAAATCAAAAACACAATGCTCTCATAATTCAAATATTCCCACTGAAACTATAGTCAGACGCTCTGCAAATTACAAACCTACCATTTGGGATTCTGATTTTGTGCTTTCCTTGAGGAGTCAATATAAGGTATATATATTTATGTTAATGCTCACTTTCTTTCTTCTTTCATTGACATTGTCTGTAAAATATTCTTTAAGGCCGAATATTAGTTTGAATGATTGGAATACAAAATTTTCTCAAACATACACTTATTAATCTTTTCATATATATATGCAGGAAGAAAAGTATACAAATCGTATTAGAAAGCTCAAGGAAGAGGTGAAGACCATGCTCATCAAGTCCAGAACTCCTTGGGATCAACTTGAGCTGATTGACATTTTACAAAGACTTGGCTTAGCATATCATTTTGAACATCAAATACATGAAATTCTGATGTGTATTTACAATAAAACACATAGTCATGATACTGATAAATCAATCAAGAAAGATTTGCATTTCACAGCTCTTGAATTTAGACTCTTGAGGCAACATGGCTTTAACATATCTCAAGGTAGTTGCATATATAAATATATTTGAACATCAAATACATGAAATTCTGATGTGTATTTACAATAAAACACATAGTCATGATACTGATAAATCAATCAAGAAAGATTTGCATTTCACAGCTCTTGAATTTAGACTCTTGAGGCAACATGGCTTTAACATATCTCAAGGTAGTTGCATATATAAATATATTTGAACATCAAATACATGAAATTCTGATGTGTATTTACAATAAAACACATAGTCATGATACTGATAAATCAATCAAGAAAGATTTGCATTTCACAGCTCTTGAATTTAGACTCTTGAGGCAACATGGCTTTAACATATCTCAAGGTAGTTGCATATATAAATATATTTGAGTTACTTTGTTTTTTCCCCTTGAGAAAAGTCCGTGGTATATAAATTATCACAATCAATTTATCAATTTTGAATAAAATTACTTACAAAAATTAATTGATGTCCAGAGATATTCAGTGATTTTCAAGACGAGGTTGGGAACTTGAAAAGAAATCTGTACGATGATTATAAGGGAATCCTATCATTGTATGAGGCCTCATTCCTTTCAGAAGAAGGTGAGAATGTCTTAGACTCAGCAAGAGAATTTGGATACAATAAGCTGAGAAAACATGTTCAGCAAAATCAAGAAACTGACCCATATTATGCAAAATTAATAAATCATGCTTTGGAGCTCCCACTTCATTGGAGAATGCAAAGGTTGGAAAGCAGGTGGTTCATAGATATGTATGAGGTTAAGCACGGCATGGATTCTCATATATTAGAACTTGCTAAGTTGGATTTCAACAATGTCCAAGCAACATACCAGGCTGATCTTCAATACACATCATGGTTCATAATTATTTAAATTAATCTCATCTAATTGTATATTCTTAATTGATGCGGACATCTTTTCAACAAATTCCAAGTCCAGGTTAGGGAAGTAGCAAGGTAACAAATTTCGTCAGGTATGTGGGGAAAGTGATTCAGAAAAGGAGGAAGACACACTTAAAGTTCTAGTATATCTTTTTCTTTTAAGTGTATCTACCTGGGCGGATCTCTTAGACGGATCTCCTTTGAAGGAGCTCTTCGATGGGTCTCTCCGATGGATCTACGTTGACGGATCTCTCTGATGGATCTCCTTTGACGGATCTCCTTTGATGGATCTCTTTGGCGGATCTCCTTTGAAGGAGCTCTTCGATGGATCTCTCTGATGGATCTCCTTTGACGGATCTCCTTCGACGGATCTCCTTTGACGGATCTCCTTCGACGGATCTCTTCGGCGGATCTCCTTGAAGGATCTCTTCGATGGATCTCTTCTCCTTTGAAGGATCTCTTCGATGGACCTCTTCGACGGATCTACTCCACGGATTTTTGATATAATTTGGGCAAATTTCTTTTCTTTAAGAAAAGTTTATAAAACAGCGGCACTTAACACTCAGCAAGACACTAGCTTAGTCAACTAGTGACTAGGACAGCTTCGTTGCTTAGGTCAGGAAATAGCACTTAGAGTCTATTCCTGAACCTGCTCGTTGGTAGCGCACAACTCAGCTTGACCTCTTTTACTTGGTCAGTTTTAGTTTGTTTTAAGCAAGCAATATAAATAAGGAGTTAAGGTTTAAGAAAACTTCACTCAGCAGATTTATCCAGGTTCGGCTTCTTCTAAGCCTACGTCCTGTCCCCGGAACACTTCCGAGATTTCAAATCCTCTACTGAGCTCTTTAAAGGTAGAGCCTCAAACCTTTTACAATATCAGCAATTGAGTATGACAAGAGTACCTTCCTCTATACTTCTACTCAATCCTAATCTCTCCGCTGAGTCAAATCAAAATTATGTGGAAAGGTGTTTCAACATACTCAATGTATCTACTTCAGTGTATCTACTTCGACGTATCTCCTTTAAGCATCTACATGGGCTGATCTACTTCGAAGTGTCTACATTGATGTATCTCCTTCAGGTATCTACTTTGGCGGATCTACTTCGATGTGTCTACGTTGAGGTATCTCCTTCAGGTATCTAGTTGAGCGGACCTACTTCGACATATCTACATTGGCGTATCTACTCATCGACGTATCTACTTCCAGTACCTATCTGAGTGGATCTACCTTGGCATATCTATTCATTGTATTTCTGTCAATGTATATCTACTTCGACGGATCTACCTATTGTATCTACTTCGACCCAGATTGGCGGATCTCACTCTACATTGAATCCTGGCAGATCATATTCAGATGTGGGTAATACGAACAACATGTGCACCTAATGGCGTATACCGGATGAATAACCGAGGCGGGTCCTAGAGATTACTTCCTTTACAAGGAGTGAACTTTCTTTCCTTGTTTAAGGAAGGATAGTTGCAAGCTTTCCTTCCTTAAACAAGGAAGGATATACATTCTGCCTATTTAAGTTTTCTTTCCTTCACAAGGAAGAGTATACACTTACCTATTTTACCCTTTATTTTCCTTCTTTAGTTGTAACCCTAGTAGGGGTAATTATGTCTTTAGTTTTCTTTAGGGGAGGTATTTAAGCCCCATCTTTAGGGGTAATTATGTCTTTAGTTTTCTTTAGGTGTTTTTAGGGTTCATCCCTCTTAACAATGGGGATTTCTAATTCCTACAAGTTTAGCTTGTGAATCCGGGGGTTTCACGGCTCCTTCAAGTTTAGCTTGAGAATATCTTTGGTAGTTTACGATTGAAAACTATCGCCCGTTACCCGATCTGTATCAGTTGGTATCAGAGCCGATCGTTTCCTGACCCGAAACTTCTTTGGCAATGGTTCAGCCTCGACAATCACAAGGTTCTATGGAGGCCAGTGACCGGAAATATGAAAAGCGGAGGGAGCGCCTCGCGGAACAGATCCAAGCCAGTATTGAGAGGGAGAGGCAAGCTAACCAACGGTTCCAGGAGTTATCCACCTCTTGGGCAAACTCCCGACTGGCCGCTCTCGCCCTACTCAGACCCACCGCCGGGGATCTAAATCGGAGGAGGGAAGAAGTCCCTGAAAATGGAGAAGCCACTATCTCACCTCCTAAAGATTCAGGCCAAATCTGTCCACTGTTGCGCCAGGAAGAGGTAAATCCGAAACTCTCAGTTCTTGATGTGGAAGTGAAGGGTATGCCTACTATTAGTGAGGATTTGGTTATTTGTGATGTTGTTGGTGATTTAAGTTCTCATTGTGGAGTTTTTGATAATGAATTTGTGGATGAGAACTTAAATGTATCTGTGAATGAGAAGGAAGAGGGGATAGCATGTAGGAACTTTGAAGAAGTTCAAATAGAAAATGGTGCATACTATGTGTTTGATGAAATGCCCCATAGGCAAAACTTCACTTGTATGCTTAATGAGGGTGATAACCCTAATCCTGAAGAAGTGGATGATGATTTTGGGCTGGCGAATCTCTTTAAGGCGGATGGGGAATTTATTTTATGTGTGGGGGTTGATGGCTATGGTGATGGGAGAGATGTTGGTAGATCAACGATGCTCAGATGTATAACGTCGTTTAAGTCAGACAACTCGGTAAATGGAGTGGTCGGCTTGAACTATAAGAAAGAGCGGATGGAAGCGAGAGGTCTTGGGAAAGATTGGGTGGAGGAAGAGGAGTTGTACGAATTTGAAAATAATCATGAAGGAGGTGAGCTCGAGTGGAAGATTGATAGAGAGGAGGACCATTATGAAAATGAGCTGGATAGCAACAATGAACTTGAGTATGATGATAATGGGTCCAGTAATGGGATTGAAGGGGAAGAGAGTGATTTTGATGGTGAGTTATATGATGATGGTAGGTTTCATCATCATGAGGATGGACTTGAAGATAATGAGGATGACGAAACCTATTATGATGAAGATGAGCATCAGATCACTGAGTGGGTCCCAAGTGAGGCTACTTATGAAGATGATGAGAACAGATTTCATTGTGATGATGAGTTGGAGGATGGTGAGTGGTGCCAAAATGAATATACTTATGAGGTTGATGAAAGTAGGTCTTATGAAGATGAGTCAAGGAACATTGAGTGGAACTAAAGCGGGACTCCTAATTATGATGATAATGAAAATAGGTTCTACTGTGATGATGAGTTGGAGGATGTTGGATGGAACCAAAATGAGTACACCTACGATGACGACGACCAAGAGCTTCATGGAACACTTGACGAATGGGAAGGGCAGTTCGAGTGATAAAGGGCACATGGTCTGCTGGTGTTTAAAGGCGAGTGTGATCCTATTTCTTTTTTTTTTAAAAAGAGAGTATGATGCAGACATCTTTTCAACAAATTCCAAGACCAGGTTAGGGAAGTAGCAAGGTAACAAATTTCGTCAGGTATGTGGGGAAAGTGATTCAGAAGAGGAGGAAGACACACTTAAAGTTCTAGTATATCTTTTTCTTTTAAGTGTATCTACCTAGGCGGATCTCTTAGACGGATCTCCTTTGAAGGAGCTCTTCGATGGGTCTCTCCGATGGATCTACGTTGACGGATCTCTCTGATGGATCTCCTTTGATGGATCTCCTTCGACGGATCTCCTTTGAAGGAGCTCTTCGATGGATCTCCTTTGACGGATCTCCTTCGACGGATCTCCTTTGACGGATCTCCTTCGACGGATCTCCTTTGATGGATCTCTTCGGCGGATCTCCTTGAAGGATCTCTTCGATGGATCTCTTCGGCGGATCTCCTTTGAAGGATCTCTTCGATGGACCTCTTCAACGGATCTACTCCACGGATCTCTTCGATGCATCTACTCAACGTATCTACTTCAGTGTATCTATTTCGACGTATCTCCTTTAAGCATCTACCTGGGCTGATCTACTTCGAAGTGTCTACATTGATGTATCTCCTTCAGGTATCTACTTTGGCGGATCTACTTCGATGTGTCTACGTTGAGGTATCTCCTTCAGGTATCTAGTTGAGCGGACCTACTTCGACATATCTACATTGGCGTATCTACTCATCGACGTATCTACTTCCAGTACCTATCTGAGTGGATCTACCTTGGCATATCTATTCATTGTATTTCTGTCAATGTATATCTACTTCGACGGATCTACCTATTGTATCTACTTCGACCCAGATTGGCGGATCTCACTCTACATTGAATCCTGGCAGATCATATTCAGATGTGGGTAATACGAACAACATGTGCACCTAATGGCGTATACCGGATGAATAACCGAGGCGGGTCCTAGAGATTACTTCCTTTACAAGGAGTGAACTTTCTTTCCTTGTTTAAGGAAGGATAGTTGCAAGCTTTCCTTCCTTAAACAAGGAAGGATATACATTCTGCCTATTTAAGTTTTCTTTCCTTCACAAGGAAGAGTATACACTTACCTATTTTACCCTTTATTTTCCTTCTTTAGTTGTAACCCTAGTAGGGGTAATTATGTCTTTAGTTTTCTTTAGGGGAGGTATTTAAACCCCATCTTTGTAAGGATATGCAACTTTTTATCAATCAAATTATAACTTCTCTTTGAGAGTGTTTTTAGGGTTCATCCCTCTTAACAATGGGGATTTCTAATTCCTACAAGTTTAGCTTGTGAATCCGGGGGTTTCACGGCTCCTTCAAGTTTAGCTTGAGAATATCTTTGGTAGTTTACGATTGAAAACTATCGCCCGTTACCCGATCTGTATCAGTTGGTATCAGAGCCGATCGTTTCCTGACCCGAAACTTCTTTGGCAATGGTTCAGCCTCGACAATCACAAGGTTCTATGGAGGCTAGTGACCGAAAATATGAAAAGCGGAGGGAGCGCCTCGCGGAACAGATCCAAGCCAGTATTGAGAGGGAGAGGCAAGCTAACCAACGGTTCCAGGAGTTATCCACCTCTTGGGCAAACTCCCGACTGGCCGCTCTCGCCCTACTCAGACCCACCGCCGGGGATCTAAATCGGAGGAGGGAAGAAGTCCCTGAAAATGGAGAAGCCACTATCTCACCTCCTAAAGATTCAGGCCAAATCTGTCCACTGTTGCGCCAGGAAGAGGTAAATCCGAAACTCTCAGTTCTTGATGTGGAAGTGAAGGGTATGCCTACTATTAGTGAGGATTTGGTTATTTGTGATGTTGTTGGTGATTTAAGTTCTCATTGTGGAGTTTTTGATAATGAATTTGTGGATGAGAACTTAAATGTATCTGTGAATGAGAAGGAAGAGGGGATAGCATGTAGGAACTTTGAAGAAGTTCAAATAGAAAATGGTGCATACTATGTGTTTGATGAAATGCCCCATAGGCAAAACTTCACTTGTATGCTTAATGAGGGTGATAACCCTAATCCTGAAGAAGTGGATGATGATTTTGGGCTGGCGAATCTCTTTAAGGCGGATGGGGAATTTATTTTATGTGTGGGGGTTGATGGCTATGGTGATGGGAGAGATGTTGGTAGATCAACGATGCTCAGATGTATAACGTCGTTTAAGTCAGACAACTCGGTAAATGGAGTGGTCGGCTTGAACTATAAGAAAGAGCGGATGGAAGCGAGAGGTCTTGGGAAAGATTGGGTGGAGGAAGAGGAGTTGTACGAATTTGAAAATAATCATGAAGGAGGTGAGCTCGAGTGGAAGATTGATAGAGAGGAGGACCATTATGAAAATGAGATGGATAGCAACAATGAACTTGAGTATGATGATAATGGGTCCAGTAATGGGATTGAAGGGGAAGAGAGTGATTTTGATGGTGAGTTATATGATGACGGTAGGTTTCATCATCATGAGGATGGACTTGAAGATAATGAGGATGACGAAACCTATTATGATGAAGATGAGCATCAGATCACTGAGTGGGTCCCAAGTGAGGCTACTTATGAAGATGATGAGAACAGATTTCATTGTGATGATGAGTTGGAGGATGGTGAGTGGTGCCAAAATGAATATACTTATGAGGTTGATGAAAGTAGGTCTTATGAAGATGAGTCAAGGAACATTGAGTGGAACCAAAGCGGGACTCCTAATTATGACGATAATGAAAATAGGTTCTACTGTGATGATGAGTTGGAGGATGTTGGATGGAACCAAAATGAGTACACCTACGATGACGACGACCAAGAGCTTCATGGAACACTTGACGAATGGGAAGGGCAGTTCGAGTGATAAAGGGCACATGGTCTGCTGGTGTTTAAAGGCGAGTGTGATCCTATTTCTTTTTTTTTTTAAAAAGAGCGTATGATGCAGACATCTTTTCAACAAATTCCAAGACCAGGTTAGGGAAGTAGCAAGGTAACAAATTTCGTCAGGTATGTGGGGAAAGTGATTCAGAAGAGGAGGAAGACACACTTAAAGTTCTAGTATATCTTTTTCTTTCAAGTGTATCTACCTAGGCGGATCTCTTAGACGGATCTCCTTTGAAGGAGCTCTTCGATGGGTCTCTCCGATGGATCTACGTTGACGGATCTCTCTGATGGATCTCCTTTGATGGATCTCCTTCGACGGATCTCCTTTGAAGGAGCTCTTCGATGGATCTCTCCGATGGATCTCCTTTGACGGATCTCCTTCGACGGATCTCCTTTGACGGATCTCCTTCGACGGATCTCCTTTGATGGATCTCTTCGGCGGATCTCCTTGAAGGATCTCTTCGATGGATCTCTTCGGCGGATCTCCTTTGAAGGATCTCTTCGATGGACCTCTTCGACGGATCTACTCCACGGATCTCTTCGATGGATCTACTCAACGTATCTACTTCAGTGTATCTATTTCGACGTATCTCCTTTAAGCATCTACCTGGGCTGATCTACTTCGAAGTGTCTACATTGATGTATCTCCTTCAGGTATCTACTTTGGCGGATCTACTTCGATGTGTCTACGTTGAGGTATCTCCTTCAGGTATCTAGTTGAGCGGACCTACTTCGACATATCTACATTGGCGTATCTACTCATCGACGTATCTACTTCCAGTACCTATCTGAGTGGATCTACCTTGGCATATCTATTCATTGTATTTCTGTCAATGTATATCTACTTCGACGGATCTACCTATTGTATCTACTTCGACCCAGATTGGCGGATCTCACTCTACATTGAATCCTGGCAGATCATATTCAGATGTGGGTAATACGAACAACATGTGCACCTAATGGCGTATACCGGATGAATAACCGAGGCGGGTCCTAGAGATTACTTCCTTTACAAGGAGTGAACTTTCTTTCCTTGTTTAAGGAAGGATAGTTGCAAGCTTTCCTTCCTTAAACAAGGAAGGATATACATTCTGCCTATTTAAGTTTTCTTTCCTTCACAAGGAAGAGTATACACTTACCTATTTTACCCTTTAATTTCCTTCTTTAGTTGTAACCCTAGTAGGGGTAATTATGTCTTTAGTTTTCTTTAGGGGAGGTATTTAAACCCCATCTTTGTAAGGATATGCAACTTTTTATCAATCAAATTATAACTTCTCTTTGAGAGTGTTTTTAGGGTTCATCCCTCTTAACAATGGGGATTTCTAATTCCTACAAGTTTAGCTTGTGAATCCGGGGGTTTCACGGCTCCTTCAAGTTTAGCTTGAGAATATCTTTGGTAGTTTACGATTGAAAACTATCGCCCGTTACCTGATCTGTATCAGTTGGTATCAGAGCCGATCGTTTCCTGACCCGAAACTTCTTTGGCAATGGTTCAGCCTCGACAATCACAAGGTTCTATGGAGGCCAGTGACCGGAAATATGAAAAGCGGAGGGAGCGCCTCGCGGAACAGATCCAAGCCAGTATTGAGAGGGAGAGGCAAGCTAACCAACGGTTCCAGGAGTTATCCACCTCTTGGGCAAACTCCCGACTGGCCGCTCTCGCCCTACTCAGACCCACCGCCGGGGATCTAAATCGGAGGAGGGAAGAAGTCCCTGAAAATGGAGAAGCCACTATCTCACCTCCTAAAGATTCAGGCCAAATCTGTCCACTGTTGCGCCAGGAAGAGGTAAATCCGAAACTCTCAGTTCTTGATGTGGAAGTGAAGGGTATGCCTACTATTAGTGAGGATTTGGTTATTTGTGATGTTGTTGGTGATTTAAGTTCTCATTGTGGAGTTTTTGATAATGAATTTGTGGATGAGAACTTAAATGTATCTGTGAATGAGGAGGAAGAGGGGATAGCATGTAGGAACTTTGAAGAAGTTCAAATAGAAAATGGTGCATACTATGTGTTTGATGAAATGCCCCATAGGCAAAACTTCACTTGTATGCTTAATGAGGGTGATAACCCTAATCCTGAAGAAGTGGATGATGATTTTGGGCTGGCGAATCTCTTTAAGGCGGATGGGGAATTTATTTTATGTGTGGGGGTTGATGGCTATGGTGATGGGAGAGATGTTGGTGGATCAACGATGCTCAGATGTATAACGTCGTTTAAGTCAGACAACTCGGTAAATGGAGTGGTCGGCTTGAACTATAAGAAAGAGCGGATGGAAGCGAGAGGTCTTGGGAAAGATTGGGTGGAGGAAGAGGAGTTGTACGAATTTGAAAATAATCATGAAGGAGGTGAGCTCGAGTGGAAGATTGATAGAGAGGAGGGCCATTATGAAAATGAGCTGGATAGCAACAATGAACTTGAGTATGATGATAATGGGTCCAGTAATGGGATTGAAGGGGAAGAGAGTGATTTTGATGGTGAGTTATATGATGACGGTAGGTTTCATCATCATGAGGATGGACTTGAAGATAATGAGGATGACGAAACCTATTATGATGAAGATGAGCATCAGATCACTGAGTGGGTCCCAAGTGAGGCTACTTATGAAGATGATGAGAACAGATTTCATTGTGATAATGAGTTGGAGGATGGTGAGTGGTGCCAAAATGAATATACTTATGAGGTTGATGAAAGTAGGTCTTATGAAGATGAGTCAAGGAACATTGAGTGGAACCAAAGTGGGACTCCTAATTATGAAGATAATGAAAATAGGTTCTACTGTGATGATGAGTTGGAGGACGTTGGATGGAACCAAAATGAGTACACCTACGATGACGACGACCAAGAGCTTCATGGAACACTTGACGAATAGGAAGGGCAGTTCGAGTGATAAAGGGCACATGGTCTGCTGGTGTTTAAAGGCGAGTGTGATCCTATTTCTTTTTTTTTAAAAAAGAGAGTATGATGCGGACATCTTTTCAACAAATTCCAAGACCAGGTTAGGGAAGTAGCAAGGTAACAAATTTCGTCAGGTATGTGGGGAAAGTGATTCAGAAGAGGAGGAAGACACACTTAAAGTTCTAGTATATCTTTTTCTTTTAAGTGTATCTACCTAGGCGGATCTCTTAGACGGATCTCCTTTGAAGGAGCTCTTCGATGGGTCTCTCCGATGGATCTACGTTGACGGATCTCTCTGATGGATCTCCTTTGACGGATCTCCTTCGACGGATCTCCTTTGATGGATCTCTTCGGCGGATCTCCTTTGAAGGAGCTCTTCGATGGATCTCTCCGATGGATCTCCTTTGACGGATCTCCTTCGATGGATCTCCTTTGACGGATCTCCTTCGACGGATCTCCTTTGATGGATCTCTTCGGCGGATCTCCTTGAAGGATCTCTTCGATGGATCTCTTCGGCGGATCTCCTTTGAAGGATCTCTTCGATGGACCTCTTCGACGGATCTACTCCACGGATCTCTTCGATGGATCTACTCAACGTATCTATTTCGACGTATCTCCTTTAAGCATCTACCTGGGCTGATCTACTTCGAAGTGTCTACATTGATGTATCTCCTTCAGGTATCTACTTTGGCGGATCTACTTCGATGTGTCTACGTTGAGGTATCTCCTTCAGGTATCTAGTTGAGCGGACCTACTTCGACATATCTACATTGGCGTATCTACTCATCGACGTATCTACTTCCAGTACCTATCTGAGTGGATCTACCTTGGCATATCTATTCATTGTATTTCTGTCAATGTATATCTACTTCGACGGATCTACCTATTGTATCTACTTCGACCCCGATTGGCGGATCTCACTCTACATTGAATCCTGGCAGATCATATTCAGATGTGGGTAATACGAACAACATGTGCACCTAATGGCGTATACCGGATGAATAACCGAGGCGGGTCCTAGAGATTACTTCCTTTACAAGGAGTGAACTTTCTTTCCTTGTTTAAGGAAGGATAGTTGCAAGCTTTCCTTCCTTAAACAAGGAAGGATATACATTCTGTCTATTTAAGTTTTCTTTCCTTCACAAGGAAGAGTATACACTTACCTATTTTACCCTTTATTTTCCTTCTTTAGTTGTAACCCTAGTAGGGGTAATTATGTCTTTAGTTTTCTTTAGGGGAGGTATTTAAACCCCATCTTTGTAAGGATATGCAACTTTTTATCAATCAAATTATAACTTCTCTTTGAGAGTGTTTTTAGGGTTCATCCCTCTTAACAATGGGGATTTCTAATTCATACAAGTTTAGCTTGTGAATCCGGGGGTTTCACGGCTCCTTCAAGTTTAGCTTGAGAATATCTTTGGTAGTTTACGATTGAAAACTATCGCCCGTTACCTGATCTGTATCATTAATGATCTCATGGTATTACTAATTAATTCTTTTTTCCTCTGTATTATCCACAAATTAAAGTTGGTGGAAGAGTACATGTCTTGCTGAAAAGCTAAGCTTCATAAGGGACAGGTTAGTGGAGAACTTCTTATGGGCAGTAGGACAGATCTATGAGCCACGATTTGGATATTGCAGAAGAATGTGCAGCAAAGTCTATTCATTGATAACTACTATTGATGACATTTATGACGTTTATGGGACTTTGGAGGAACTTGAATTGTTTACTGATGCTGTTCAAAGGTTAATTGGCCATTAATGATCTGTATATATTCTCAACATATACAAATATTGAAAAATTTACATCGTTCCTATGATTGCAGATGGGAAGTAACTGAAATTGAACATCTTCCGGACTATATGAAGATATGTTTTGTATGTCTCCATAATACAATCAATGAGATAGGTTATGATGTGCTTAAGGAAAAGGGATTTCATATTATTCCCTACTTGAAGAAAGCTGTAAGTTTCAATATAAATATTGTTCCTGAACTTAATTATTGGATTCATTAATTAATGATTATATTATTCAGTGGGTAGATCTATGTGAAGCATACTTATTGGAGGCTAAATGGTACCATAGCAGATATACACCAACAGTGGAAGAGTACACTGAAAATGCATGGATTTCTATTTCTGGCCCAGTTATATTAGTCCATGTATTTTTTCTTACCCAGGATAAAATCACATTTGACAGCTTGAAATATTTAAAGGAGTATCCGGAGATTGTGCGGTTGTCATCTCTGGTTCTTCGACTAGCAAATGATCTAGGAACATCTTCTGTAAGCATGCATCTTCTACATCTTATCTTTATATATCCACATACAAAAAATAATTGTTTATGAGTTACTGATCAGGATGAACTGAAGAGAGGTGATATTCCAAAGTTAATACAATGTTACATGAATGAAAGTGGAGCTTCAGAAGATGAAGCACGACAATATATTCAATGTTTAATCAGCGAGACATGGAAGAAGATGACCAAACAAGGGTGTATAGAATCTCCGTTACTCTCCAAAGCATTTATAGGCATAGCAATGGACCTAGCTCGTATGGCACAATGCGCATATCAACATGGAGATGGGTATGGTATTCCAGATGGTGAGACCAAAGATCATGTTCTGTCAATACTTGTTCAACCTATTCCAATTTAGACTCCAGTATTGACCATGCAGAAATTGAAGAATGTAGAATGCTGCATTGTAAGTTAGAGAAAGTGAGAAAAGGAGTAAGTGAACAAATAGAAAGGCTTAAGCCGCTGTCCATTTAGAAAGGCTTGTTCAAGTGATACAGGAGAAAAGATATATGAAATAAATCCTACGATACAAAAATGTGTAGACTTAATAAACATGGTTGTGTCAAATCCATCTCATTTTGTATGTTATATATATATAGTAATCCATTGATCATATATATTATTCATTTCCTACAAGTCAATCAAATCATGCAAACAAAACAGACAAGAACATTATAATATAAGAATGATAATTTTTCACACATTCAAACTCAATATTCTGCAATTTGATGATCAATATTCTGCAAGACTATAAATATATAGAAGACTGATGAGATATTGAGGGATCTGTGACTCAAACTATGAATTCATATGGCAGCTAAAACCTCTCTTCCTTGTATATAACCAACTATTCAATACACCTTCATTAAACACCAATTTCATTTCTACATTCACATCCACCTTCATTAGCTTTAGTTTCACCCTCTAACTGTAAGTCTCAGGAGCATCTTGACAAGTTGAAGAAATCAGAATCATCACCAATTAGCCACAAGTTGGGTGGCCTAAAAGAGTTGTATGATAGAGAAGGCACTGAATGCATGAGTGACGGTATTGGCTTTGTGCAACACCATTAGAGATTTTCTCTCACCGAGGAAAGAAAGCTTGCAGGGCATAGAATCGTATCTCAAATGCAAAATCCAGTTTAAAGAAACTTAATCAAGCCATTATCATTATCAAATATCTGAGGAAATTGAAGAGACAGGACAAGAATTGCAGAACTAGAATCTGAATATATTAAACACAGAAGAAGGATATTTGAAACATTTCCCTCAAATTTTTTACTTCTCAGTTCCTAGTTTCTTAGGCCTAAACTTTGAAGTACTATATACTGTTGTATTAATTTAAATAGAGATGAACATTTTATATACTAGAGTCCAAGACTGATATATGCTTCCTACCTCACAGAGAAAAATTGTTTTCTTTAAATATAAGATTTAGTTCATGCATCCTATCCTTCTGTTAGGATAATCAAATTGAGTAATACATTAAATTAGATATCTGTTAATCTCATTTTAAATGTAGGAATAGTTCATATTTGAGAATAAGTAAAATATATGCATCCACACATTTGGCAGACAGATTATTGTTTTACGCAACTTTTATCAGTACAATAATCTAAGATGATGACTTGATGCAGCGGAATTAAACAGACTTTCGTCCTAAACGGTTGTTCGCGCACGAACAATGTTTAAAACCCTCAACTATCGTAGAATCGCGCACGACTAACGAAAATTGGAAAGAGAGAGAATAAACTCTGAAATTTTATTAATCAATTACTGCCTTACATAAGGTGGGGGTCGAGCCTTTATATAGGCTGGCCAATAAAACCTAATCCGAAACCTAAAAGGAAAAGCAATAAAACAGGAAAATAACGAAAGTGCGATAAAAACACAAAACGCCGTTTTGAGGCCCTAAACGAGCTCGGATGGCTAAAAAACACGTCTGCCATAGGTCTATAGACCGATGGGTTTTATTCAATGGGCTGAATCCAATAAAAATAGGGTCCGAAATCGCTAAATTCCAACGACCCCGTTTTATCTTCAAAATCTCAGTTTCGGGTCCGCTTTCTCCAAATAGTTCAAGGCCCGCTTTCTCCATTAAATTAATTAGTTAATAATGGTAACATAGTCTTATAATTATTGAAACATAAAATTTAAATAAATATCACTTGCTAAAATAAATTAAGATTGAGGGGAATTGAACCTATGATATTTAAAAAAAAAGTAAGTGTTTTAACACTCTCATCTACCTTTAAACAATAAAATATTACTATACATAGAGTCTATATAGACTAGTGTTAAAATTAATAAACTTAATTACATTTAATAATAATAAAAAAAAATCTATCTTCATGTGATGGAGAGATGTCCCTCCATAAATGGAAAATCAAATTAATAATTATTGTGAGAAAGCAACAAAATAGTCAAAGATAAGAAGATAATAAGACAAGAAGACAAGAAAGACTATTAATGCTTTGACAATTTGTAATAGGTAGTTGGTGATGATGGTTATAAATTAGAATAAATTGTATGTTGGCTTTGAGTAATTTTTCAATAAAAAGTATATGAGTGAGTGAGGGTCTGTAATCCGAAAAACCTTTTTTTGAGTTGTTGTAATGTTTTGATAATTATCAATTTGAGTTCCTTTCTATTATAAAATCTCCTCTCTATTTTCAACAAAGTGGTATCAGAGCCACGTTACGAGAGTCAGTCTTCTGCAAAACAAACCCTATAAAAATGTCAGATGGTCTCAAACTTCCTTATCAATACCCTTAGCTCACCAAAACCAATTATTCAAGTTGGTGTATTCGAATGAAGGCGTTACTCGGATGTCAAGATGTCTGAGATATTGTTGAAAAAGGCTACGTAGTCCCAGGCAATGAGGCAGCGTTGACACAGGCAGAAAAAGATACTCTGCAGAAAAATCGCAAAAGCGATCAAAAGGCGCTTACTCTCATCCATCAAGGTTTGGATGAATTAATGTTCGAGAAAGTAGCCGAAGCTACCACCGCCAAACAAGCGTGGGAAATCCTACGAGTTTCTCTTCAAGGGGACGAGAAAGTTAAAAAAGTTAGTTTGCAGATGCTGAGAGGAGAATTTGAGATGATGAGGATGAAAGAGATGGAGGCCATTAGTGATTACTCATCCCGAGTAAAATCTGTCGTAAATCAGATGCGACAGTATGGAGAAAAAATTGAAGAGCCCAGAATTGTTGAAAAAAGTATGCGATCACTACTACCAAAATTTGATTACGTAGTGGTGGCTATGGAGGAGTCCAGAGACATCAGTGAAATGTCCGTTGATGAAGTTGTAGGGTCACTACAAGCACGAGAGGAGCGGTTTGAGAAACGAAGAGAAGATTCCGCAGAACAAGTCTTAGCAACAAAGGCTGTGTTTAAAAATGGCGAAAGTAGTCAGTCCCGCAGAGGACGCGGAAGAGGTCGAGGAGGAAATGGTAGAGGATGAGGACGTGGCAGAAGTCAAGGCAGAAATGAAAACGGCAACAACAACAATGACAGAAGCACTCAACTAGAGGCAGAGGAAGAGGCCGAGGACGCAGTCAAGGAAGAGGAAACTGGAGGTCGAATGAAGGACGCGACAAGTCCAATATTCAGTGTTATAATTGCTCCAAGTATGGTCACTATGTGGTAGAATGTTGGAGTCCGCCTAAAGAGGTAGAGGAGAATGCCAATAATATTCAAGATGAGAAAGTAACTGGCACAGTGTTACTTACCTACGAAGGTGAAGAAAATCGCGAAAATAATATATGGTATCTTGACAATGCGGCAAGTAACCATATGTGTGGTGACAAAAAGATGTTCGTGGAGCTTTATGAATCCGTTCGCGGTAATGTTGTATTTGGAGATTCCTCCAAGGTTCCTATTACAGGCAAAGTAACAATTCTTATTCGGCTCAAAAATGGCGCTCACCAGTTTATTGATAATGTTTATTATGTTCCTAGCATGAAAAGCAATATTTTGAGTTTGGGGCAATTACTAGAGAAAAATTATGAAGTTCATATGGTGGATCGGAAACTA
Organism: Euphorbia lathyris; assembly: GCF_963576675.1. Taxonomy (NCBI): domain Eukaryota; kingdom Viridiplantae; phylum Streptophyta; class Magnoliopsida; order Malpighiales; family Euphorbiaceae; genus Euphorbia; species Euphorbia lathyris. Next base: position 75,810,421 of record NC_088914.1, on the reverse strand, counting down.
CTCCTGTTGAATGAGAAAAAGGAGCTGATTGCACGAGTACCCATGGCGAGAAAGAGAATGTTCACAATTAACATTCAAACGGACGTGGCCAAATGTTTGAAAGCTTGTGTGCAAAGTCCCCCCTGACTTTGACATTTACGGTACGGACATCTCAATTTTGGAGGACTGAAGCAGTTGGGACAGAAGCAAATGGTAAACGGATTGCCTCACATTGACCAGCCTCATCAACTGTGTCAAGGATGTCTTGTTGGAAAACAATTCAGAACCAATTTTCCAAAGGAGTCCATGTCAAGAGCAAAGGCGCCACTTGAGCTAGTTCACACAGACGTGTGTGGACCGATCACTCCACAGTCTCTGGGTAAAAATAAGTATTTTCTACTTTTCATTGATGATTATAGTAGAAAAACTTGGGTGTATTTTTTGAAGGAAAAAGCAGAAGTTTTTGAGATATTTAAAAAATTCAAAGCCCAAGTGGAGAAAGAAAGTGGTCATTTTATTAAGGCACTCAGATCAGACAGAGGCGGTGAATACATGTCCATCTCTTTCAAGCAATTTTGTGAAGATCATGGAATCCGTCATTTTCTTTCAGTCCCCAGATCACCTTAGCAAAATGGTGTAGTCGAAAGAAAGAACAGAACGATGCTCAACATGGTGAGGAGCATGTTAAAAAGCAAAAATTTACCGAAGGAGTTATGGGCCGAAGCAGTGGACTGTGCTGTCTATCTGTTGAACAGATCGCCAACTGTCGGTGTTTGGGATCAAACTCCACAAGAAGCATGGAGAGGAATAAAACCCAGTATTTCTCATTTGTGTGTTTTTGGCAGTGTTGCTCATGTCCATATACCGGATGAAGAACGCAAGAAGCTAGATGATAAAAGCAAGAAATATTTGTTTGTGGGCTATTCATAACATTCCAAAGGGTACAAAATGTTCGATCCTCAGACTCAGAAAATCATCATCAGTAGAGATGTCACCATTAATGAAGAAGCGGTTTGGGACTGGACCGGTGAAAAAGAAAAGAACTACAGTTTTTATCCTTTCATGGATGAAGGCAATGATCAGGAAGAACCAACCACAGTCGCAGCCACAACACTAGCAACCAGTTCGACATCAGCAAGCTCATCCAGTTCGAGTTCGTCCTCGAGTGATGAAGACAGTTCAGATGAACATCTGCCCGGAAAGCCAAAAAAATTCATACCTATTAAAGATCTCTATGATGTAACAAGAAATCTCGATGATGAATTAACTCTTTATTGTCATTTTGTTAATGATGAATCAACAGAACCAGAAGAAGCAATGAAGGATGAAAAATGGAGACAAGCCATGGAAGAGGAGATTCATTCGATCGAGAAAAATAAAACATGGGAGCTGACATCACTTCCAGCCGGTCAAAAACCCATTGGAGTTAAATGGGTGTTCAAAGCAAAGAAAGATGCAAACGGTGAAATTGTCCGACATTAAGCAAGATTGGTGGCGAAAGGGTTCAGTCAACGACCCGGAATTGACTACAATGAAGTTTTTGCTCCTGTTGCTAGAATGGAGACTATCAGACTGGTAATTTCTGTGGCTGCTCAATGCGGGTGGAGAATCCATCAAATGGACGTGAAATCCGCATTTCTAAATGGATATCTAGAAGAGGAAATTTATATCCAGCAACCACCTGGATATGTTGTGAAAGATCAAGAAAATAAAGTGTTAAAATTAAAAAAGGCACTTTACGGTCTCAAGCAAGCACCACGAGCATGGAACAGTCGCATTGACAAATATTTTCAAGAAAATGGTTTTGTCAAGTGCCCACATGAATATGCCCTGTATGCAAAGGTGAAAAATGGAGATATGTTACTTGTTTGTTTGTATGTGGATGATCTTATTTTTACAGGGAACAACCCTAAGATGTTTGAAGAGTTCAAGAAGACAATGACTCGTGAGTTCGAGATGACTGACATTGGTCTAATGTCATATTATCTTGGCATTAAAGTGAAGCAGAATGACGACGAAATTTTTATTTCTCAAAGTGGTTTTGCAAAGGAGATCCTAAAGAAGTTCAAGATGGAAAATTGTAATTCCGTCAGCACGCCAGTCGAATGTGGAATCAAGTTGACAAAAGATGAAGGTGGAGACAGAGTCAACCCGATATTATTCCGAAGCTTGGTCGGAAGTCTCAGATATTTGACGTGTACGAGACTAGATATTTTTTATGCAGTCGGCTTAGTAAGTCGATACATGGAAGCCCCAACGGTGTCACATTAGAATGCAGCAAGAAGAATTCTCCGTTACGTGAAAGGTACAACTAATTTGAGATTATTTTATTCAAAAACTGACGATTTCAAATTAGTTGGATTTTATGATAGTGATTGGACCGGTGACAAGGATGATCGAAAAAGTACAATTGGTTTTGTATTTTTTCTGGGTGCAACTGCATTTATGTGGAGTTCGAAGAAACAGGCGATTGTGACGTTATCCACCTGTGAAGCTGAATATGTTGCTGCAACCTCATGCGTCTATCATGCAATTTGGCTCCGGAAATTGCTAAAAGAATTTCAGATAAGTCAAAATGATCCAACGGAGATTTTTATCGATAATAAATCTGCATTGGCATTAGCGAAAAATCCAGTGTTTCATGATCGAAGTAAGCACATTGATACGAGGTATCATTTTATCCGGGAGTGTATCGAACAAAAGGAGGTGAAGCCGAAATACGTGAAAACTCAAGATCAAATTGCAGATATTTTCACGAAGCCGCTAAAGCATGACATGTTCAGTCAGTTGAGAGCCTGGTTGGGAATTACATGAAATTAAGTTTATGGGGGCATGTTAAAATTAATAAACTTAATTACATTTAATAATTAAAAAAAAATCTATCTTCACGTGATGGAGAGATGTCCTTCCATGAATGGAAAATCAAATTAATAATTACTATGAGAAAGCAACAAAATAGTCAAAGATAAGAAGATAAGAAGACAAGAAGACAAGAAAGACTATTAATGCTTTGACAATTTGTAATAGGTAGTTGGCGATGATGGTTATAAATTAGAATAAATTGTATGTAGGCTTTGAGTAATTTTTCAATAAAAAGTATATGAGTGAGTGAGGGTACGAAAAACCTTTTTTGAGTTGTTGTAATGTTTTGATAATTATCAATTTGAGTTTCTTTCTATTATAAAATCTCCTCTCTATTTTCAACAACTAGTATTAATATTAGGGGGTCGAAACTACTCGTAACCATGAAAATTCGGGCGGCCGGATGGGCCCGGGCCCCCCTGTCTCCGCCCTTTAATGGAAACAAGATGAAAAGAAGCCATTTTGTTTTCACTTGTGAATGTAAGAATGTTGTGAATTTAGGGATGATATGCTGTTTAATCCATGTAATTGCATATTATTAGCTGTCCTATTTCAAGTTTTAGGACCAGTACTCTTACCAATGTCTCATCATTGTCTTTGCACGAAACAAATTCCTGTTGTTATTAAATATTAGAAAGGTTCACTTACAGACATAATGTTGATATATGAAGTTTCAATATTCATGTTATAGTACTTATATTATAATGTTTATGAGAAATAATTGGAATATGTATCTCCCAGTGTTGTTTCCTGCTTTATTTGCATTATTTGAATGAGATCCATATTGGGGCGAAACCAGGGGGTTGGGGGGCTCCAGCCCCGGCAAGCTGCCGTAGAATTAAGAATTTTTTTAGTAACGGTGTCCGGTAATATTTTGGAGAGAAATATATTGACTCTATGTACTATTATTTCAATGTTTAAAGGTAGATGAGATGGTTAAGGATGCTTACTTCTATATGAGAGGTCCTATTGTTCAATGCTAGTTTCTAAAAAAAATTATAATATTTTTACAGTTCTAATACGTTGGAGGCTAAAAATATTTTGCCCAGCCCTAACGGGTTGGACTTTGAAAATTTACCGTCAACCGCACAGTTAATTTCAATATTTTTTTTTACGTTTTAAAATTTATTTTACTTATATGTTTGAGCCCCGGATCATCAGGGATCCTAGTTCCGCCACTGCTTGTCCCCCCCATAGTCTATTAATGGGTAGGGTGGTAAACTTAGAGGGCGCCCGCCTCCTCTTCAGACATGTCCTTAACTACCTGATTCGGCCTCTACTTTTGGGGGCGAGAGTGCTTGGTCGTTGGGGTTTCCTTTTTCTTAACCAATTCGGTTGTGTTGGCCCGGTCTAATTTTTTGTTATGAGCTGGTGCGGATGAACAAAGATGGATTGAAGGTAAGATAGATTTTAGTTTAACTAGCATAGGACCTTGAAGGACCCAAAAGATGGGTTACCAATAACACGCGGAATACCAATAACAACACCACAAGGATCTATCTCACAAAAAATTAACCAAAAGCACAACCCAAGTTCCAAAATAAAACAACAAATATAACCACAAGAATGGAAATCTAAACCACAATCAACAACACGAGATTTATATGTGGAAAACCTCTTCGGTGTGAAGAGTAAAAACCACGAGACTTTTGAGGAGTCCACCCTACTTCTCTTATTATGATAAAGTTGACGACAAAACAAACCCAACAAAGTTCTTACAAAAGGTTTATAACCCACAAAGAATCATGAAACAATAAGAGATTTCAAGAAGTAGAAAATACCACAAAAGAACAAAGAATCTACCAGCAAACAGATCCCTACACAAACAGCCCTTACAGACCTCCAAATCCAATCTCCAACGGTCAAAGTGAGGAGAAAGCTGTTAAGAAGGTTGTGTCCAAAAATCACGCAATTGTGACGGCCGGATCTCAAGATATCGCCGAATTTATGAGACTGCTGAAGAAGAAGAAATACAGATTTCAGACTTCACTTTTGTGGTGGCTACTCTCTCTTTTTTTCTTACTCAAAGACTCTAAAAATAACCCTTAAATACCTAGGATTAAACCACACAAATAAATGGGCCTAAAAATAGGCTGGACCCATAACAGACCTGAATTTATAGTAAATTTCAGTTTATATAAAATTTTACTCATCTTAGGTTTTTTAATCACATGATATATGTTTCTATAGAAAAAGAATATTCACATGTCAACTTGTCTTCTCAATTCTAGCCACAAAATCAAATTCTTCCATGTGGTCTCTTAATTTTTATTTCTTCTACAGAGAACTAAAAAAAATGTTTAATAATTATATTTTAACATGGAGAACTTTTATTATTAGCCACGATTTCGATATTTGAGAAGAATGTGCACCAAAATCAATGCATTGATAAGATAACATTTAGGACGGTTTATGCGGCCTTGGAAGATAGTACAATTGGTTGTCATTTGTGGTTGTTTGACTAGCAAATGATAGTAACATCTTCTGTAAGCGTATCTCAAACAATTTCTATGAGTGGTTTTTAAGTTAAAATTTGGGAAAAAAATTAAAAATCGGTTTTAAAAGTCTTTTAGTATCTATTAGATCATTAAGGGATCGTTTGTTTTGGGGGTTTCAGGAAAGGGTAAGAAAATAAATAGGTTTTATTCTTTTTGTTTGTGTTTGTTTTATCAATTCAATCATTCTCTTTACCCTCTTTTAGTTCTGGGTTTACCCCTAACTCCTCTAATCTCATTCCCCCTAACCCCCCCCTAAGTTTTTCCATTCCTTTTCCCCTCTTTCTCACTAATTTAAACATTACTCTCCTTATAAAATTTCATTTTACTCTCTATTTTGTTTTTAATTTTATTTTGGTCCATATAATTATTTATTCTTATTTTTTTAATCCTTGGATTAATTTTACTTTTGATCCTTATCCTTATATATTATTTATTTATTTATTCTCAAAAAATATTTTTGACTAATTTTTACTTTTTGATTTTTATTTTGATCCTTATATTTATTTATTTATATTTTTTATCCCTAGACTAATCTCACTTTTGATCCTTATACTTATTTATTTTTACTTTTTTATCCTTAAAAATAATTTTGACAAATATTTTTCTTTTATCATATTATTCGGTTTTTGTATTTATTTTTAATTATTTTAAAATAATTAATTTCTTTTTTTATTCAAAAAAATTCTTTTTAAAATAGAATATTTATGCATTTTCTTTGATTTATTTTATTTCAGTTTCTTCAGTTTCATCGTATTTTGATTTTAATGGTTAAATAAATTGATTTTCATTCTACATGTGATTAATTTATTAATATAGATACATGTATGTATAGAAATTATTGTTAAAAACACAACTCTAGTTTATCACCTCACTAGTCGAAAACCCGTGCGATGCACGGGATATGAAACTTTTATATAATTTAAATAAATAAATAAATTGATATATTTACTTTTAAGTACTTTTATATCATGCTATGAAAGTTTTCTATATTATGGATATTTGAAATTAATATATATTTTTTATTGATAATTGAAATTAAATTAAATTAATTTTTAAAATAAATAATTAATTTTTTCTTATAGAATTTTGATTAGAGGTGAATGATTTATTTATTTTTATAAAATTCAATTATTTGTACTTTTTAGTAATTTTAATACATTTTCATATTTTTTTATAACTAGAATTTTGTGAAACAATAATAATAAAATAGGAGATTAATCAAGAAATATATTAAAATATAATGAAAAACCAAAAATTGAATTAAACTATAATTAAAATTAAATATTATATTTACGATACTAAAGAATTACAATCTATGTTAAAATAGAAGCAATATCAAGATATTATGCTATAAACTATTACAATCAATATTTTTCTAATGTTGCACATGAAAGAAACTTTATCAATTCAGTATGTTACATATAAAAAAATAAAATTCTTAAGAATTAGTTACAAATTCATCTTGATGATAATCATTTTGCTTGATGAAATTTCATGATCACAAGTATTGGAAATCAATTATTCATTATGCTACAACAACTATCCAATTGAATCAACTTAAGGTGATGATTTCTGCTATTTTTTATCCCGTAATATCTAATCAAGAAATTCAATCAATTTGTTTTTCATTCTTTCACTGTATAGAATATCAGTCACGCTCGCAAATATCACTTATTTGACTTCATTAATATTTTCTAATTATTATATATTCTTGAATTTCATAAGCAAGAAAAAGAAACAAAAGAATAGAAAATAAAAATAAAGGGACAAAAAAGATAATTAGGAGAGAACTATCTTCCTCTCGTTTTTTTCGAAAATAAGAGAGAATGTCAAGATATAAGTATATAAAGAAGAGAGTGGAAATATTTTTTGCCCATTAATTAAATTTTTTATTGTTTCTTAATGAAGTATTAAGTCCATAAATTAATTTTAGTTAAAAAGAATTAAATCGCAATTGTAATCACTCAGTACAAAAAAAAAACGTTTTATAAATTAATATGTGAAATTAATTCTATTAATTAGAATCATTATGCTCAACATTTGAGAATTTGAAGAGATTCATATAATAATATTTTTTAATTAATATTTTCCAACAACTTGTTCTATGATCATGTTTCATTTTCATTTGTTAAAAACTCTTGAAATACTAACAATTCTGTACAAACCACAATATAATAGTTAAAAACTATATAAGCCAATATTGCAAAAATAATTATCTCAATATCCCATAATTAATGTACATTTTTAGGATTTTGAGCATCAAAATTTATTTTTATTTACCTTCATTTGGAATTCATATCTAGCATAATCTGAATTCTTCAAGAATAAACAACTCATCAAGTGTATTAGACGCTTACAATCTCTTTGTCTAGAGAACTGGGAAAAAATAACTTCTTGATAATTATAATAATAATAATATTAATATAACATAATTTATAATTGAAATAAACTTCATTGTAAGTATAATATTTCAACACCTCTTTAATATTTTATTCAATATGTCTCAAACTTCAATGAACAACTATTGTGTGAAACTTTATATCTATTTGTACCAAAATGCAGAAAGATAAAAAAATATAATCCATATCAGTTAGATAAACTCAAAATAAAAAAATGAGTGGCTTTTGAACTGGCTCCGAATTAAAAAAAATTATCTACTTCAATTAAAGCTAAAAATTGAGTTCATATAAAGCCGAAAATCTAAATTTTAGTTAGAGTTAACAATTGAAACGATAACATCTAGCAATATATACTAAAAAAGAATGCAAATATACAAAATCTTTATTTTAGTCATTTTGAAAAAAAAAGACAAATAAAAAAGAAAACATAGATAAGGTAGCGAGAGGTATGGAATCCGGGTAACGACAAAAATGGAATTTCATCTCTGAAAGATGAAACTATAACAATTATTGTTTAATAAAAATAAAACAACAACACAAGTGAGAACATAAATAACTACAATATACGAAAAAAATCGAATAAGTACCTTGAGAAACATAAGGATTTCTTGTAATTTTTGACACTTTTGTGTTTCTCGATTCTAGTTGTCCATACATCTTCTATTTCTATCAGATTTCTTTAATTGGACATATCAGTTTGAAAAAAAAAGACAAATAAAACAAAAAATACGGATAAGGTAGCGAGAGGCATAGACAGCGGAAATGGATCTGAAAGGTGAAACTATAACAACTATTGTTTAATAAAAATAAAACAACAACACAATTGAGAACAAAATAACTACAACATATGAAAAAAAATGAATAATTACCTTCGGAAATATAATATTATCTATCATGTCCAATGAATATAATGGTGAAATATTATCTATCATGTTTTATATAGAAGTTTATTTGTGACTTTTGGATTTCCTTTACTTTGTGTTTTTCATCTTCCTGTAACTCTTACTTTCTTTTATTATTTTAATTAATGGGCTAGTAATTTTTTTTGGATAAAATTGGGACGAGGGTTAAATTAGGTCTGACATCCCGACTAGGTCGGCACCCCAAATGCCAACAAAACCCAAACCCTTATATATTAAAAAAAATGAAGAGGGGTACAAAGAAAGTTCAGAGCAAACAAATGTGTGAGAGATTATAAATGTCATAAAAAAACAAATGATTTACAGAATGGAGGTGACGGGGCCACCATGTCAGTCCAGCTGAGGAGGTTCTGTACCGAGCTAAGGAGTCCGCCGTTTGATTCCCTTCACGAAAGATGTGGGTGATAACAACATTCATGCTTGCACACTGTTCTAGACATTTTAGCCATTTCTGTCTGACCGACCAAGGCACAACCTTTGAGCGATGACGGTGAAGGTTTACCATGAACATTGAGTCAACTTCTATCCAGAGGTTCCGCCATTCTTTTTCCCAAGCCAGGTCAACCACGAACAACAAAGCCTGGAGTTCAGCGATATGAGCATAGGATGTTGTGAGGAATTAATGAAAGATAAATAAACAAGCAATCGAAAAACACAGATTTACGTGGTTCACCAACATTGTGTTGGCTAGTCCACGGGCAGAAGGAGAATAGTATTATTAGGAGGCGAAAATCAGATTACAATGATTAGGTTACATAATGGGGTATTTATAATACCCAATCTAACTTAATGCCACTAGGAACCCATGATCCTAATCCCACTAGGATCATGATTCCAATCCCAATCCAACTAGGAACCCATGATCCCAATCCAACTAGGAACCCATGATCCTAATCCAACTAGGAATCCGAAACCCAATACTACTCCGAATAGGAAACAAGATATACTGATTCAAGGCATTACGACAAATCTCCATCTTGACTTGAATCCTCCTGAAAACATAACAGATGCACCCATGACAGTGCCAGATGAACAGACTTCTCCCTCTGCCTCAGAGTCGCCCCCCACAGGGCAACTAATAATCTCTATTCCCAGAATTTTCGATCTTCACATTCATCGCAGACATCTTTCTCTCCAGAAAATAAAACCCCGATCGGAGTTTGTTGTGCGGAATTAATAAAAGATAAATAAACAAGCAATCGAAAAACACAGATTTACGTGATTCACCAACGTTGTGTTGGCTAGTCCACGGGCAGAAGGAGAATAGTATTATTAGGAGGCGAAAATCAGATTACAATGATTAGGTTACATAATGGGGTATTTATAATACCCAATCTAACTTAATCCCACTAGGATCATGATCCCAATCCCAATCCAACTAGGAACCCATGATCCCAATCCAACTAGGAACCCATGATCCTAATCCAACTAGGAATCCGAAACCCAATTGGTTTGATTCTTTAAGCATGTAATTAGGCGCTGGTGGTGGCCTCGTCAAATTTCGATCCAGCAATTGGTTTGATTCTTTAAGCATGTCGTGAAGCGTGGAGATAGACATTTGGATTGAAGGGAGTTCATTGTCGACGATTGCTTTATTCCGTAAGTTCCACATAAGCCAAGTGGCCGAGGCAAGTGTTTTTTAATTATAAATATATTATAAATATAAATTAGTTATTTTTAATTAATTAATTTTTTTAATTTTTTCTTTGTGTTTTTTCATCTTTCTGTAACTCTTACTTTCTTTTATTATTGTAATTAATGTGCTAGTAATTGTTTAATATATTATAAATATAAATTAGTTATTTTTAATTAATTAATTTTTTTAATTTTTGATTTTTTACTACATTGACAATTCATAAAAAAATGTCTCTAAAACACTTATTCTCATTTCTCTCTGATTCCGCTATTATATATAGTATATATTTGAACCAAACAGCCACAAAGGGAATTATAGGCATATCATTCCCTTTGTGGAACTGAAACAAACAGAGAAGTGAATTAAGGGTCATTCCATTCCTTTCTCCTTGTTTCCATTTCTTGATTCCATTCCGTTACCCCTATGCAAACCAAACGCCCCCTAAGAGTCTCTCTTCCTTAGTTCATTTTCGTATGCATCTTGTACATAATATAATTTTTAATAACAAAACTTATATACTTAAAAATAAATACATATATACAAATATAATAATTTATATTTATAGATCAGACTCGGAATCAGCCTCTAATATGTTTTTTTTTTGTAAATTCTAAATCCTTCCTCGAAATAAACCGGCTTTAGTGAGTCAACCTGGCAAGGCTTAAAGTTATGTTTTCTTATCAAAGTCCAAAACCGTTGAACATGGACCCTATTCATCCATGTTTTTAATAAAGTCTAATTTCTTTTTGAATTTAATTTAATGCTAAGATTTTTAATTTGGAAAGAATCTTATGACAATGTTTTTAATCAAACTATATTTTCGTTTTGAATTTAATCAAGTATAGTTTAAAAACCTATAATACTACTATACATTACTATAATTGGACCCCTTTCATTCGTGTAACATTGGCAGGCTGTAACACCCTGATCCAATACCATGTAGATATTGTCCGCTTTGACCCAATTCCAACATATTGGGCCTTACGGCTTTAAAACGCGTCTGCATGTATTGGATTCACATCTTACTAATAAGCCTCAATCACTCCCTCTCCATTTCCGATGTGGGATTAGTTCATTCCTGCCCCCATCGCCATCCCTTAAAACCGCTCCTTGCTCAGCCCTTCTACCCCGGCGCCAACCACTCCGGACTGGGTACACTACAAAAAAATGACTTTTGGGGACGGTTAAAATTGTCCCCAAAAATCAGAAAAATTGTCTCCTATACTTTTGGAGACAAATTTTTTTGTCCCTTTGTTTTGTCCCCTATGCGAGCGTACCCGATGCTATAGGGGACTAAAAGGTTGATGTCGTCCCCATTTTGTGGGACAATTGTCGTCCCAAACAAGAAGGACCAATGTCGTCCCCGTTTCGAAGGACAATTGTCGTCCCTATGAAAAGGAGACGACTTATGTCCCTATTCTTAAGGGACGTATTTTTGTCTCCGAAAAAAGGGACAGTAGTCGTCCTTATGCAAACGAGACGACTTATGTCCCTATTCTTAAAGGACGTATTTTTGTCTCCGAAAAAAGGGACAGTTGTCGTCCCTATGCAAAGGAGACGACTTATGTCTCTATTCTTAGGGGACGATTTTCTGTCTCCAAATAAAAGGACGATTGTCGTCCCTATGCAAAGGAGACGACTTATGTCCCTGCTCTTAAGGGACGTTTTATTTTTGTCTCCAAATAAAAGGGCGATTGTCGTCCCTATGCATAAGAGATGACTTTCGTCCCTATTCTTAGGGAACGATTTGTGTCTCCAAATAAAAGGACGATTTTTCATCCCCTAAGGAGCGGGACAATTGTCGTCCCTATGTAAAGGGGATGATTGTTGTCCCATTTAACTGTCCCAAAATAAAGGGACAACACATTAAAGAAAAAAGTAAGATCACAAAAAACATAAACATAAACATAAATAAAATTAACTTGAAAATTAATGAGGCAAACTTTAGCATGAAAAAAATCATAAACATAAAAAGTAACACCATACCAGTTCTTTCCTCTAGCAGCCAACAAGTCCCGAGTTTCTTTCTCAAACGTAAGAAGAAAATTCACAAACACATCTTGCATTATTTGTTTTCTCTATTCATTCCATAGTTGAGCAGACCCACCACTGCTTGGAAGATGAAATTCATGCGATTCAGAAATTAACTTATTCAAAGCTATTTCTAGTGGATAAAACACAAAATTAACAACATACCATGAGTTGAGCACCTTTAAGTGCTGCTTCTAGAGTTCGAAAGGTTGGAGATAAAAAATTTGAAGCTATATTCTTTGAAGATTCTGCAATGTTTTCCCATTAGTCTAGTCCCTATAACAAGTGCATTTGATGGTTAAACCAAGAACAACATAAGAATATCAATATTAAAGTAAAGCTGTGAAATTTGTAGGCCATTAGTGCATTTGGAAAGCTGAGCTCTTATTACTTTTAATTTATATACGGATCAGTTGAGAGGCTTAAGCACATTTAGTTCTTTTATCTCCTTAGCTCAAAACTTTTATTCTCCCTCTCAATTCAAAGTGATGGAAATGGTTTTAGGAGGGAAGGGAGAGGAATATCCTAACCTTATCCTGTATAACAAACACATTTAGTTCCTCTACCTCCAACACAATCAACCACCTTACTTCTTCATGTGCATTAACAGATGCAGGAGCTAATTTCAATCTTAGTGAAAGAACAGAGAACCATACTACTTCCACAACAATATGACAAGGACATGATGATTTGATCACTCACTTGACAATTAAATGACCATAGAAAATATTGATATAAAAGACCTTACCTCAAGTTCAGAGTAATGAAATGCTTGCCTTTCATTTTCATTCTTCCAACTAGCATTTTACCCGTTTGAAGAATCAGATTGGTAAATTGCAAAGCATGGTAGTTGGAAAAAATAAGACTCTTTTCTAAAGATCAAAGGCCAGACATGCACCTTTATCTCAGTCGGCGGAGTCAACTTGACCAGCGGAATAGGAGCACATAAGGTCTTTCTCCAAGCTCTCTTTCTCCCTTTCATAACAATCCTTCCACCCGGGAAGAATATGTAGAAGAACCAAAACAGAATGGTTCTACTTACTCAAATAATAGCCGCTCCAAGTTCTGCATTCCCTTGGACTTCACGGTTCTAAGGAAGCATGTAGGGAGCCAGAAAATGTCAAGTAAGCAGAAGAAAACAAAAAAGAAAGAGAAAAGAGATTTTACCCTATAAGGTCTCCAAGGCTCCTATATGGCCACCAATGTAGCTATTTCCCTTAGGATTGAAAATTCCAAGTGTTGGTAAGGATTTCCAGTCTGGTCTTTGACGTTTAAGATGCCTATCTTCGGCATCTTAATGTTTGTAAATCCATGTCCAGCTTATTTGAGAGTCTATAATCAAATTTACCAAGTTGAATAGCCTGCAAAACAAATGAATTGTTGACAATTTTCAGTTCTTTTATGAACATTAGGTTACCCAAATAGCTTAAAATCTAAGAAATTTAAGCTTTACGGCTATGATAATTAACTCAAACACTTTCGGAATCGGATTAAACATGCTCAACATAGTTAATGAGAACACCAACACTTATAGACACCTTTACAGATGTTAATAGACAAAGTTCCTTAAGCCGATGATATTTGACTTCACTAAGCATATCCTGCCTCATTCATACTTCTTAGTTTCCATAATTTAATGCCACATTCTATATTAAGGTGGACCTGAACAAGGCTAGGAATATCACCCATACCTAAAGCTGCAAGCATGTCAATAGTCTCCTTATCGACATCAATCTGGATTTGAAAGGAGCTACTTAAATTAGACATATTCAATTCTCAAGCCAATTAATATCCAAGCTATTTTGTGCCGCATCTTGCTCAGCTGCAACCCTTATAGCAGCGACCTCAACATCATGTTGCTCACATCTATCAGTTGCATCTTTTAAAAGAGCATTATAAAGGAAACTCAATCTTAGAGAATTGTTACAAGGAATCTGAACAGAAAAACATAGTCAAGGATCTGAGAAAGAATGTAGAACCATACTTTAAATGTGGTCAGAGAACCATTTATGAACTTCAACGCTTCTTGAAAAGCACCAGTTAATATATATGAAGTGCTCAAATCATCTGACATATTAGTATCAAACTCATCACACAATCTATTCATGCATTTCTCAGCATCAGCATTAACCTTACTAGTTTTCCCATTCTGCCCGGATCCTTCCTTCGAGTTTCCATCTTGAAACGACGATCAATTTTGCTGCAAATTGTGCAAAATACAAACTATTTAGCATTCACATCATCACAAAGCACAAGAGCTTGAGCAACGCATTCTATTCTAAGTAAGCAATTCTTCATCATTGTAACCTGATGCCACCAAGAAAGAGTCAATAATGCAGCAGCCCAGAGGTAACTGGTGAATACATACTAATGAATCCAACTAAAAGCTTCATTTATCAGCTAAACAAAAATGATAGTATAAATTCAATTAAAAGCTTCATTAACAGCTAAACATAAACGAAATCCATAAGCTTTCAATTTCATTATCAGCGAAACATAAATGTAATCCATATAAGCTTTCAATTAAATTAAAAACTTTGTTATCAGCTAAATAGAAATTTAATCCATAAGCTTTCAATTCAATTAAAATTTCATATCAGCTATAATATAATAATATAGATGACTAATAATTAACAGTAAAAGTAATAGATTGCCATCTTGTATACTAACAGGTGCCAAATATACAATGAAACAACAAAAATAACTGCAAGAGCAAAATCAACCAAGATTCAGATATTATTAGTAATAGAAAGTAGAAATTAGATCAGATATGTTGCAATTGGGAGTTAAGGTGCATTTGTGAATTTATTGATACTCAGAGACAATACACTAAGAATTGAATCATTACCGTACTCAAGTATCCAATATAACCAGGAAAATAACCACAACTACTTAAAACAGACGTCATTCTATTCTCAGCTAGAGGAATCTAAATCCTTATTGATTAGATAATACTGTATATACTTGTATTAGATGAAATTTATAAATAATTACAGTCTAACTGGTTTATGTATATAATATTATTGTTCTCCAACAGTTAAAAAAAAAAAAAAAAATTCAATCGATATATCAATCTCATTGTACCCCTCCTAACATATAAGAACATCTTAACGCACAAAAAAGTAATCAAATGACTCAAAGTCCTTGTTGCTAAGGATTTTAGTGAAAAATCTATTTTGTAAATGGAGAAAAACTATAACCAAGTTTACAAATTCACGAAACCACAAATATCCTTTTTTCTTAACCTTCATCTCCATTATCAGTCTCTGTCAGATCTATTATGTGTTCAAAATCTGATCTTTGAGCTTTTTTTTGCGTAGTCCAAACCAATATGTTATTACAATTACAATCAAACAAGCATCAATTACATAAGAAAACAGTTGAAAAATGAAAGAAGAAGAAAAAATCTAGGCTTAGAAAGGCAAAGAGAAGGGAATACCTAGCACTGTTACCCTTCAGCTGGTGTGCATGATCATCAACCCTTTTGAAACCCACACCTGACTGATCTCTACAAAATAAGAAATTAAACAGAAAAAAAATAACCCCTTTTTCAGATAATCAGCCAGAGACACAATGAAAAGAAATTTTAGAACATGGTAGAGAATGGAGTGTAGTCTTACAAAGCCCTGGTAAAAAGAATAGAATTGCAAGGAACTCAGAGTACTATGCAGACCAAGGGAAAACAGAGTACTATGCAGACCAAGGAACTCAAAGATAATCAACTTAGCACAACTATCTGCAATTCTGTGTGCATGATATTGAAAACAGAGACTCGGAACATATCCCAAAATATAAACATACATTGCTAAGTTGTATAATATCCCAAAATGAATTAACCGAATTTAAAAAAGAGAAAGATAAAATTGGTCCTCCATATTATAGAATGTCTTGTAATCATTTACAAGTACAAATTGATTCATCTTTATATATGACCTACAAAATAAACAACATTGCATTAATATATCTGATCAATCTATTTTTCTTAACTTCAAATAGTACCAAATTCATATTACCTTTAGTTTTCGTAATCATCTTCATACACATTTGTTTCGCTAATACTGCCATCATCACTAAGGTTGTGTACATCATCATCATCGTCATCCTCAACATTAGGTATACTTGTTTCTTGTAAATCATTAGCTATTTCTATAGCCACTTCTTCAAATCCAAGAACATTCACATCCGACATGGCATCATCATCATCATCTAATGGTCTTGTTGCATAACCATCAACAACTATCTCATCATCTTGGAAAACCTCATCATCTCCATCAATTTCAAGAATATCCTCTTGTATAGGCAATTTATAAATATCTCGCGGATGATACCTCATCACAGTAAGACAGTTTGGTTTTTTTGGATCCTGAACATAAAAGACTTGTTCGGCTTGACTGGCTAAAATAAATGGTTCATCTGTCTTTAATCGACCGTTGGCTTTGACACTAGTGATCAAGTAATTATCAACTGTATACACATTCCCTTTATTGCGCACATCAAACCATTCGCATTTAAATAAGTATATGTAGTTACTCCCAGAGTACTGGATCTCCCAAACATCACTCAGAAGCCCATAATATTCTTTATCAGTAGAATTATCGTCACCCCTTGATAAGATACCAGAATTTTGACTCTTTCGATTCATTTGACGATTTAGAGTATGAAAGCGAAATCCATTCACAATGTGACCATTGTAATGCCTATATCGTGTGTATGGACCACAAGCTAAGTGAAATAGATCCTTAGAAACAACACCACGTCCATTTAATTCAGACACCTGCATATCATTATATGTAATTTAATACAAATATTAATTTAAACATGTATTATACAACTAAATGTAATTATATTTATACTCACGTACATGTTCATAGAACCAATTTGGAAATTCTGAATTATAACGATTCCTTAGCTCTCTGAGATTTGCATATGACAATGAACTCTTATATTTCCTAATAAAATCAACACTTGTAAATAAATAGGTTGACAATAAAACCTATTATGATAGTCATGTATTCAAAGAACAAAGAGTGGACTTACTCGGTGTACGGCCAAACTTCTTCACAATTGTTTAGGATATAAAGGTGCACCTTATGCCAAAGATCATCTGTAAGCAATTGTACAACACCTTTACCTAATGGTCATCCAGCTTTCCTAAATATTGCCAACTCTGCTGCATCTGAATTATTTTCATACATCTCATCGTCATTTCTAGGACGCTGATTGAATATTGTTTCAGTTCCTACCAAATATCTTGAGCAAAATGTCAAACACTCATAGGCAATATATGCTTCAGCAATTGATCCCTCTGGTTTTGCCTTATTCCGAACATTCAGTTTCTTTGTATGCAAATCTCTCTCAACAATATACGTCCACCTAAACTGCACAGGTCCCGCTATCTTTGCCTCATATGCTAAGTGAACAACTAGATGGGCCATCACATCAAAAAAAGCAGGTGGAAATATTGTCTCCAACTTACATAAAATCAAAGGGATTTGTTTCTCAAGGCGATCTAATTCAGTATTATCCAAACACTTATTGCATATATCACGAAAGAATGCACTCAGTTCAATAAGGGGCTCAACAACATCTTTAGGTAGGAACCCTCGAATGGCAATAGGTAGGAGATGCTGCAAGAAAACATGACAGTCATGACTTTTCATTCCAGATATCTTACGATCCTTCACATTAACACACCTAGTTATCTTTGATAAATAACCATCTGGTGTCTTTAAATCAACCAACATTTTACATAAAGCTTCCTTATCCTTGTCAGAAAGGACATATCGAGCCAGCGGGACACGTACTTTATTTCCCATCACAACCGGGTGAAGTTCATGTCTTATACCCATATTAACCAAATCATATCGGCTCTTTAAAGTATCTTTGGTTTTCCCTTCAATGTTCATCAAAGTTCCCAACACATTATCACACACATTCTTTTCGATATGCATCACATCCAAATTATGGCGAATAAGTAAAGTCTTCCAATAAGGCAACTCAAAAAATATACTCTTGTTTCTCCAATTTTGGAAACTATTTGAAGCATCATATTTCTTTTTAATGCTTCTATTAAAAGGTAACTGAGTAAAAGTTTCAAGTTCCGTCAATACATTGTCGCCTGATAAAGGTGTTGGCTTTGGTCTGGTCTCTGTTAAACCATTAAAACACCTAGTGTCCTTCCGCCATTTATGATTAGGAGGCAAAAATCACCTATGATCCATGTAACATATTTTCCTTGAACTAGCAAGGTATTGAGAACTAGTGTGCTTATGGCAAACAGGGCAAGCCTTGTAGCCTTTCGTAGACCAACCCGATAAGTCTGCATATGCAGGGAAATCATTGATAGTCCAAATGATTGATGCATGCAATACAAAATTTTGTTTACTATGTGCATCGTATGTCTCCACGCCAACATCCCATAACTCTTTTAGTTCTGCTATTAGTGGCTGCAAAAAAACATCTATACCCATTCCTGGACTATGCTCACCAGGTATAATCATCGACATTATCAAGTTGGATTGTTTCATGCACAACCAAGGAGGCAAATTATAAGGTATAAGAATTACCGGCCAAATACTGTGTTGAGAGCTCATGCTTCCAAATGGTTGAAATCCGTCAGTTGCCAGACCCATTCTAACATTACGAGCATCAGTTGCAAATGATTCATGTTGTTGATCAAATGACTTCCATGCAATACTATCAGCAGGGTGTCTCATAATTCCATCATCAACCCTCTTCTCCTTATGCCACCGCATGTTTAATGCCATCTCGCTGGACATGAACAACCTTTGTAACCTTGGTTTTAAAGGGAAATACCGTAACACTTTGTGTGGAATCTTATTATTATTATCTGGTCTGTCAACAAACTTCCACCTAGATGCTCCACAAACTGGACATGATATTGCGTCTGAAAATGGCCCCCAATATAATGTGCAAAGATTCTCACAAACATCATATTTTTCATAATGAAGACCCAAAGCACCAATATATTTCTTTGCACCACTATATGTCTCTGGCAAATTCTGTTTCCCATTTGGGATAACATCCCGTAATAAACTTAGCAAATCATCAAATGATCTATTAGTCCATCTATGAAAACTCTTCATGTGAAGTAATTTAACAATGGTAGCCAATTTCGATAGGTCACAGTTGGCATGTAACTTTTCATTGGCTTCGTTTAATAAGCGGTAAAACGTAGAAGCCTCCCCTTTAGGTTCCTCTGGTGTCGGATCATTTTCAAACTGATCATTAGCACTAGACTCAGTATCACCACCATAGATATCATTAACAAGTCTGACCATATCATCATCTAATAAATCATCAGTGTCTGATAGATCATCATTTATGCTAATTTCTCCGTCTAAAGACTCTCCGTGCAAATACCAAACAGTATAAGATTTCATAATACCATGCCTTAATAAGTGATATTTAACATTTGATTCGTCTTGGTTATCAACATTTCTACACTTCATGCAAGGACAACGAATCATATCTTGTACTGAGTCATTCCTAAAGGCATAGTTCAAGAAATTTTCAACCCCTTTAATATATTTTGGATCTCTTCTATTATCAATTCTCATCCAATCCTTTTCAATAGCCATAACTTGGTCTGTTCACTAACAAACACAATCAATGAAAACTACGAAAAGTAAAAATAACTAAAACATATATATGATTGAAAAGCATACCAACTAATGTTGTGAAATTACAAAAAATTGAACTTCAACACAAGGTTTATAATTTATAACAATTGCATATATATAATTATAAAATGGTAATAACTCTAGTAGAATAACGATTAGACTCCATGATTATACAAAAACATGTTGTAGTACATAACAAATTTTGAAAACTAATAACCATATTGATAATTGCAGCAATTTATACAGTGTAGAATCTATAAACATTAATTGAAAAGATACGCAGACAACACATACCCACAACAGAGACAACTGCAACTACTATCTTAGTTTATTTTAAGTTTTTAGGCCAATTCTCTTATCATTCTATAGTCAAGTCTTCATGAGAACAACTATGTTATTGAAGTTTATAGATTTCACTTGTGATTTCCTACATGTCATTTTTATTGCTTCCCTGGTACCGAAAGAATCTCTTTAATTATCATATATATGTTTCATCTTTTGTCATGTTCTAATTTAATCGTTTTAATTATGGCTGAGTCTTATATGTAATGAATTATATACATAACTTGTAGTCAAGTCTTATATCTAATGAATTATATACAAATACAGGTGGATAACCACATACCAATTTCAATTTTTGTTCCAATTTTTACTGACTAGCCTATGAGACGTTTTGGTATATTCAAAAATTGAAAAACTAAAAAAAATAGATTAACAATTTTAGCTACATAATACATCCCTGCTAAAAAAATATATATTTGAGTTAATTTGTCAAAAAAAAAAAATATCAAACTAAAACACCAAAATTAATTATTGTAACTGAGAGGAAGTTTTGTGCATTTGGAATTGAATTTCCCCTGATGTTGAGATCGATTCGCACAATAATGAAGGAAAAACAAATATAATCAGACAACCTCTATTAAATTCTGAATAGGTAATCCCCAAATTTACAATTTAATTTATAGAAAATAAAATTAACTAACCTGAATTTCAAGAATAGCTGGAAGATTGTCAAATATGGCTGAAATATACTTAACCTCTCCACATATTGTCGATCCCCAATAAGTATTCAGCAGTTTGAATTAAATTTCTGTTGCTGTTGGTATATTTTGAAACGGTATTGAAGGAAGAACAGAGTTTTGGGAATGGAAAATAAAACCTAATTAGCTTGAGTTTGAGATGTGGGCGCAACACTGAATTGGAAAAGAAGGGCCATCCGTGCAAATACAAAATAGGGGTTAAAATTGAACAAAATTGTTACTGTGCATTTTTTAATGAAAGTTACTGTGCACATTTAATTAATAAAATATTAAGCCAATGAAATAATATTATTATAATAAA
This sequence comes from Euphorbia lathyris, assembly GCF_963576675.1. Taxonomy (NCBI): domain Eukaryota; kingdom Viridiplantae; phylum Streptophyta; class Magnoliopsida; order Malpighiales; family Euphorbiaceae; genus Euphorbia; species Euphorbia lathyris. The sequence goes on along the minus strand of NC_088914.1, from coordinate 75,789,112 downwards.
TATATTTCATAAATATTAGTGGGTTCGCAATTTATAGATGGGTTGATCTGATTAAATCGTGTAAGTAAAGAAACTCAATCAAATTCGTACGGTTTAGATGAGTTGACTTGGTTAAATAATGTAATTAATGAAACTTAATTAAATTCATGATTTATAGACGAGTTGACCTGGTTAAGTTGTTTAAATAATGAAATTAATTCGTACGGTTTAGACGAGTTGATCTGGTTAAGTCGTTTGAGTAATGAAACTTAATTAAATTTGTGATTTATAAACGAGTTGACTTGGTTAAGTTGTTTAAGAATTGAAACTCAATTAAATTCGTACGGTTTATACGAGTTGGCCTAGTTAAGTTGTTTAAGTAGTGAAACTCAATTAAATTCGTGATTTACAGACAAGTTGACCTGGTTAAGTCGTTTAAGTAATGAAATTCAATTTAATTCGTAATTTATAGACGGGTTGACCTGGTTTAGTTTTTTAAGTAGTGAAATTCAATTTAATTCATATGGTTTAGACGAGTTGATCTGGTTAAGTCGTTTAAGTATGAAATTTAGTTAAATTCTTGATTCATAGACAAGTTGTCCTGGTTAATTTGTTTAAGCCCTTGTTTGGGAGGAGGTTAATGGGAGTAAATAGAAGTAATGGAAGGTTAAGTATTAAGTTAACATTGTTTGGGAGTTATTTTTTGAGAGTAAATGGAGGTTAATGAGGTTAAATCTTTACTCCCTCCAACCTCCAAATTGGGGGTTAATGGGAGTAACGTAATTTTTTTTAAAATTTCTTGTCTCTGCAGAGTAAATTTAACCTTCCTTCCCCTCCAGATTTAAACTCCCAAACGAGGTTAAACATTTAACCTCATTTACATCCTATAAACTCCCAAACAAGGTTATTTGTTAACTTTCCTTTCCATCACTTTCCTTCCATTTCCATTACCTCCTTTAACTCTCACCTCCATTAACCTCCAAACTCCCAAACAAAGGCTAAGCAATCAAATTCAATTAATTTCGTACGGTTTAGACGAGTTGACCTGATTAAGTCGTTTAAGTAATGATACTGAATTAAATTCGTACGGTTTAGATGAGTTGACCTGATTAAATAATGTAACTAATGAAATTCATTAAATTTGTGATTTATAGACGTCTTGACATGGTTAAATGGTTTAAGTAATGAAATTCAATTAAATTCATGGTTAAGTGGTTTAAGTAATGAAATTCAATTAAATTCGTGATTTATAGATGGTTGACCTGGTTAAGTCGCTTAAGTATGAAATTTAGTTAAAATTTTTTATTTATAGACATGTTGGCCTAGTTAAGTCGTTTAAGTCTCAATTAAATCCGTACGGTTTAGACGACTTGACCTAGTTAAGTCGTTTAAGTACTGGAATTCAATTAAACTCATGCAGTTTAGACAAGTTGATATGGTTAAGTCGTTTAAGTAGTGAAACTCAATGAAGTTCGTGATTTATATACAAGTTGACCTGATTAAGTTGTCTAAGTCATGAAATTCAATTCAATTTGTAATTTATAGACTAGTTGACTTGGTTTAGTTGTTTAAGTAATGAAATGTAGTTAAATTCTTGATTTATGGACAGGTTAACCTGGTTAAGTTGTTTAAGTATTGAAATTCAATTAATTTCGTACGGTTTAGACGAGTTGATCTAGTTAAGTCGTTTAAGTAATGAAATTCAATTGAATTCATAATTTACAGATGGGTTGACCTGGTTAAGTTGTTTAAGTATTGAAATTCAATTAATTCCGTATGGTTTAGACGAGTTGATCCGGTTAAATCGTTTAAGTAAAGAAATTCAATTGAATTCGTAATTTACAGACGAGTTGACCAGGTTAAGTTGTTTAAGTAATGAAATTTAGTTAAATTCTTGATAGACCTATTTAAATTATTTAAGTAATGAAATTCAATTAAATTCATAATTTATAGACGAGCTGACATCGTTAAGTCCTTTAAGTAATGAAATGCAATTAAATTTGCATGGTTTAAAGACGGATTGATTTATCTAAGTAGTTTAAATAAGGAAATTTAATTAAATTGTACAGTTTAGAAGAGTTGAAGGGTTTACATATCATAAGATTATTCTAAGGCTTTAATTATTCTCCAATTCAAGCCTGCAATTCCCAAAAACGGCAGAATACCAAAAACACAAGTAAATGAACAAACAATGAAAGGAGCAGGGTGTTTCTTCAAGAAAATTTATTGTAAAACTATCCAACTTGACCAGCAAATACAACCCAACGTCCAATTCCTTGCCTTTGCCTCTCCTAATGGTATCAATAACTCTGGCTCCTGTGAGTAAATAGGTGGTCCTTTATGCAGCGTGATGACCGAAGCTCCGATGAAGGAAGTAAGAGTCCCAATTGTCTTTGCTATACTGTCTTTGTGCTTAAAATGAAGTTGCTCCAATCTGCAACATAGACAAATATCAAACATCTGGTGTGCATTTTCAGATTGGTGGACAAAATTTAGTTGAATAATAATGATATCAATAACTCCTCACATCCTCAATGGAGTTTATCTCAGTGACCGCAACATATAAGTAACAGCACTCAAGCAGCAGTTCATATTATAAGATTATGGACCTTCTGGTGCCTAAATATCTAACACAATACATATAGGCTCAAACAACTATAGCAAGTTTAGTTAGACAGAAATAATAAAGCAGACAGAGCATACTTCATGCAGTGAAAACTTAAACCAAGTCTGTTATCTTGTTAACAGAAGGAACTAGACAATCCATGAAATGGCAACAACTATTCCCCTTCGCCATTTGCAATCAGAATCAAATGGCAACCCATGAAACAATAAAATAAGAAAATAAACTCCAACCATAGACTCTCAAAGCTCAATAATTCGATTAAGCTAAAGGAAAATAAGAAAATAACATATATATTTGTTGAAGTCATTGTGAATTGCATTAGCTCCAGCATGTGTGCCATTACCACCTAGGACAAACAGCATGTTGATTCCTCTTTCCTGGTATTATTACGCAAAAGGACATCAGAACATTAATGCCCACTTTCTAGAAGTACGACTCTTGCAACTTCATAAAAAATTTGAAAGGAATAAAGTGAGCACCTCCATACTGTCCACCATATCACTAACACTTGGTGCCCCACGTGAAACTCCCAACAATCTTCCACCAGAAAGATGAACATTTTGGACAACTTTGCTCGATAGCTAATAACAACAGTAAAGTCTTTTAGAATGATTATGGACTTTCAAAGTTTATTTTTCAGAAGAAAATTTATGTCCTCTGTATTAAGAACATAATGGCATACATAACATTATCCATTAATAGGGGAAATTACCTCCATTTCATTTATTCAGTGATGCCGATAAATTCAATGTGAACGGTTTTAGTCGTAAACCGACAAAGAATACAAACTTCTCTTGCGCATGTTATTCTGATTTACTGACCTCTTATCCATTGATTGCATCAACAAAATCTATATCTATATATATATATATATATATATAGATATAGATATACTAATATTCCAGAAATTACCTGACCATATATTTACACATTCTCCTATTAGCATATGCAATATGGCAATTAACATATATATATATGTTGAAATCAGAGGGCATTTTTTTCTAACATCAAAATAGAGGTATCTTTTTGTCCAAAAAACATCCACACTCCTCAAAGTATGAAGTGCAAAACCACATGTGTCACTTTTCTGTAACTCTCATACCTATAAAATAATGTATTTTACCTTGGTTGGAGAAAAGGTCAATGTCACTCGAATCAATAGCAATTTGTCCCAATTTCCAATCTTGAGAGCTTGAAATATACTATATATAACATAAATACCAGGGGCATCACATTCCTCCTCAAAATATATGGAATCTCCAAGCTTTGAAAATGATTCAATGCCTACATATGAAGTATCAAACATCCACTGGTGAGCATAAATGAATCATGAAGCAAGTTCTCACATCAGAATCAGACTCAACAGAAATAGTTCAGTATGATTCAACATCATGTAGAAACAAATTACAACACAAGTATGAAATTACTTGTTCCGTAACAGCACCGAAAAGAGTCAAATGGTGTTCTCTATCTATGGTAACTTCTAGCCTTGTAACTTCCAAGGTTTAGAGGAAGAATGTAAAGACGCTAGGAGTAAGAGCCAGCTCGGGATCTAAGTTAGGATCTACACAAAACTAGTAGTCACCCCATTCCCACCTGCTGCATCTACTGCTGATGCAGCAAAACCATTTCCTCCTGCTTCACCATTGAATACAATGTGCTGCAAAGAAATAAAACTTCTAATAAAAATTATTATTTGGTTTCAAAAATAGTATTCAAATATTCATATTACTGAAAGTAACCAAAAAAATAAAAGCTGGAAAATAAGAGTTGTTTCCAAGTTAATATAATAGTTGAATGACATACCGATTTTACCTGTCTGTTTTGAAAATTATCCACTTAGTAAGCTCGACTGATAAACGTAGCAGGAACATGACTATACACTACACAAGATGCACATTATCAAACAAAATTCAATCAACATGAAATCACTTTCTATTCACCGACCAACTTAACTGCTTGTAATGGAAATCTAAACAAAAGGGAATAAGAACACTAATGTTTTCAAAGAGAAATATAGGCATCTGGCTAGCTTTGCAACAATCAATTTGGTTTCAAAATTTTGTCAATCCTAGAAATTCAAATCTTATTGGAAACAATCATACCTTTGTATAAGGCCACCTAGCTTTGAATAATCGTGAAAAACACAGCGACCACCAAACTGCATAAATGATACCAACAAATAGACCAACAATACAATAGACCCAACACCTAATATAATCATGATCATGTGCATTGTTCAGAGCAAATACACAAAATAAATGTCCCTTGAGCAAAACAAACAATATGTGAACCTTTTTAAGAAGTAAATATCGTTCCATATCCTTGATTTAAAAAACATGAGTTCATTGGATATCCTAAAAAAGTCCTGAAGTAGAAAAAGAAGATAATGCAACTATTCAATATCCTAAACGCATATAAATAATAATAAAATGATACTTGGAATAAAGCAAATCTCTCCTTGATCGGTTTTAGTTTTGTAAAGCTTAATTTATCCTTGTTCATCATCCACTTCAACCCGCAGTCGTTACGGTTCCATTATTGATCTTATTCCTCCTATAAAATAGAAATCAAAACTAATCAATCAACAATATGATATATTTAAATGTAAGTATTGATTATTTGTAGTTTAGAATTATTACTGAGCCATTTTGTGAACTCCTTTCTAAATTCTGATTTTGTGTACCTAAACTATTCTGTGCTGCTATGGCTTCCATCACTTTAAAATACGATTGAATTCGGTCTTCTACAGCCTGTTCCCGCTCCTTTTGTGCTTTTTCACGCTCTTCTTGTGCCTTTAATTTCTGCGTTAATATTGCCACCTCATTTTTCAGCTCTTCTACATCATCCTTTCTAGCGCTACACACCATTCCCTTGGTACTTGCTTTATATCCCAATCCCTTGCCACGAACATATCCAGACCTAACTCCAAATACCTGTTGTAGAACATCATCTGGTGTAGGATCTGACTCATTTTCATTTCTTGGTTCATTCTCAATCCTTTTCATTTCTTCCTAAAAGATGTGGAAAATTACTATTAATTATGAGGCATAAAAAGATAATAATTAAAACCATACAATTAGTAAAATAGAAAATGCAATTCTAATTTCTTTAAAATATTATATAGTAACTCTATATTGTTTAAATTATGTACTTACATATAGCCTTCTTGATTCCGAATCGCGAAAGTGATTTTGACCTTCTTCGTCCAATATTGAATGAGTGGCCATCCACACATCAGAAGCATCTGGCAATTCCCCTGTCTCCTCATCGATCTGCAACATTAATCAAAGAACTATAGAACATTACCTATCCAACAACTTTAAAAAATATTTAACAGTATTGATGTATTTTTACCAAATCATACTCCACTTGTGCAAAAGGGGTGGGACCAGATGAAGCAACAACTTTTTGACATTTACGATTGTCAGAATTAATTGAACTCCATGCCTGAAAAGTAAATATTGTTAAAGAACCTTATTGCGTTATGAAAAAAGAACTTGAAAATAAATATCACATAATAGATAAACTTGAACCTTAAAATCTTTACTCCCAAACAACGTCACCAGGTCCTTCCAATCATTTGGAGACAAGCCTCTAGGAACATGTTTCAATCGTTCCTCATCACTAGAATGTTGTTTATATTTATTATGTAACTCGTGTTTCCACTTGCGAAATAAGACTCGCATCACAGAGAAACAATAAGATTCAAATTTTGATCTTTTCATTTCAGGTGTATCCTGCTCCACCTTTACTAACTCCTCAAGCCTCTTCCACTTGTTAGGACTCTCAGGACTAACATCAAAATAGTCCTAAACAAAAATTAAAGGCATTACATATATTGTTAACAATCAAATAATTCAACCATTAAATTTTTTGAACTAACCTAAACGAACGTATGGGATTACCTTAATCATGTTCCACAAACGAGGCCTATGCTTGGTTAAATTTTGATCCCACGACTCACTAGGACGTCCAATAGATCGAGCACAATACCCCAACCATGATGCTAATTAACTTTCTCTCATGTTGTCCAATTGGTCTAAAAGATTTCCCAGGAGGGATAAACACAATTAACTTATCCTTATGATTATTTGTGAGTTTGTCGAGATTCGCTCCCTTGTACAACCCCCTTGTCGGAATAGAACTGCCTAAAAAATATACCAAAACACAACTAACAATTGTAAAGAAAAAGAAAGGGTCCAACATACTCTAGAAAACAATTAAATGTTGTACTAACATTGAACATCACCTGAATTAAAATGATTTGCCTCAATGTCTAATTGGCTAGGATCATCAAATTGATTGTTCTCATTAAGAGTAGATGGTAGAGAACGAGACTTTTGTAACTACCAAGTACCAGTGTCATCAATCGTCTCAAACATATTGGATTTCCTCAAATTTTGCGTCATGTCATCTAATTTAACACAATTAATATAAGATTTAAATACCACCAATTTACACATTTGTATACATAACATTAAATAAAATAATTATTAAATTAAATAACTAAATGATACCAAAAGCAGATGGATGAGAACAATGGTGTAAAGAAGCATTAGGAACAGGTTCTTGTAGGATGCTTGCTCTAATTCTTTTATTTCTTAAATCTGAAATATTAAAAAAGTTAATCCATTTAATATGATGTATATTGTAACCGATAAAGTATACAAGATAAATAAATATTTTATATAAAAATACCAGCTGGCAATGGTCTAGAAGTAGGTGTGAGAGTATTTTTAGCTCTAGTTTCATCATTAAGATTGTTCTCCCTTGAAATACATCTCCATCCCACTGTTAAACATTGTTTAAGTGTATATAATAGATATTAAAAGGAACAATATGTAAATAGTTTTGTAATTCAATAGTAATACCTTGAGGTGCATCCATATTATTCAAATCTTGAGATTCTAATGGTGGAAGTGTTTCATCCTCAGAATAGTCATTAAGGATAGGTGGGCGACCTCTAAACATTGGAGGTAATCTCTTCTTGTTCTTTGCGCGTGTATAAACGCCTGCCATTATCTGTCAAATCAAGTTTCCAATTGAAATAAATAACCGAGTATTCAACAATTCAATGAAAAGAAACCATTACATTTTAATATAATCATCACTTAATTAATCAATGCACCTTATGATTTTTTGGACCCTATTTTCCAGGAACAAAATGAAATCACTCAACTATATTCCAAGACTATAATCACCTTTACCATGTTGACTCGTTAACTGGGCAGGGAACCAGTAGATTTAAAATGACTGACACAAGAAACATAAGACTCCTAACTCAAAGTTGTGAGCAATACAATTCACAGTCGGAGTTGTGAACAGTTAGTGAAACAAAACAGCAACTCAAGCTGTTATTGAGAGTTAACTTCAGAAACAGTAGGCTTACAATCATTATTAAGTATTACTCTTGAATTACTTAGGCATAAATCCCATTTGAACCCCCAAACTATGAACTAAAAATCAATTAAGCCCTCATTCTACTCAAATCAGCAATGGAGTCCCTGTACTATTTTTATATAATTAATCAACCCTCTCTTAACTGCTCTCCCTTCTTCTCCCTTGCTTCTTCGTTGGAAGAGTTTTGGATTCAATAAGAGTGTTAGCTATCTGCTAGTTTCAGACTCATCTTTAATTTTTGTTGCTTCTTAATGATGTTCATTTTGTATGAATTCAAAATTGCTGGTTTTGTTTTTTCTTATCTAGTTTGAGTAACTACAAAATCAATTTTCCAGGAAGTGACTTTTTAGTTTGCAACTAGGAGATTCTTCAATCCCAACTTCTAATTTTTGCAACTTTTAGTAGATTTTGAAGTGATAAATTGAAATAATTGATTGAAAACATGGATACATTACTAAGAAAGATAGTAGTTTAAGCTCTACGAAGCTTCAAAATCAAGTTGTAGGATCATTTTCTTGTGGCTTAATACTCTAATTTTTTTAGATTTTGTGAGGGAACTTAGAAACGTTTGTGCTACTTTGCAGGCCTTATCTCAGGCCCTCTTAATGTTCTTTTACAAAGACTAGAGACAAAGGCTTTCACTAAGGTATGCATCATAGACAAAATGGATAATTAGAATGCTGAAGAGACATTGATGAATGTTTCAGCTAATTTACCTTGTGTAGATATGCACTCCATGTTATATTGATTCATGATAATATAGTTTAAACCATAAGGGACAAACATTATCATTGATCTAATACACCATATAAAAACAATCTAATAACTCCATTGCTGCTGATTTCATTATAATGGGGGCTTAATTGTTACCTGTATCTGATGAGAGCAAGTATTACCCATTTGGCTTTTACTACTAAGGCTTTGGCTTTGGATTTGGTTTAATGTGAATCCTGTAGGTGTTACCATCATTCTTGATTATGAAAACAAAACAAATTTATAATATTCAATACAGAATACTCTGTTAAACAGAGAAAAAAAAAAGCCAAACAAAATAAATCGTTAGACAATTGTGCATTAATATCTGAAACCATATAACCATAATTAATGATGCAAATTCAATAACCCAGATAACCAAAATTATATTGGTGCACTAACCTCAATGAATTGGCAGATATGTTTGATAAACCGTTGCGCACTCAGCCTCCTCAAAAAAATGAACTTGTATTTCAGAGAGCCTTTTAAGGATGGACATAGAAGTTTTGGCGGTAGAAATAACAGTAATAGATAAATTTCCCTCCAAATTATTATTTCCTCCAAAAAAATAAAGGTTTTTAATAGCAAAATAATTTAGTAAAATCACCTTTGTTGCCACGTTCTTGCAGTTAGAAAATCACGTCCCTGTACCACCAACTTGGTTTATCTCTTCAATTACTACTCAACCTCACAACGTCATGTCCTAATTCCACAAGACCTTCCATTATTTTTCCAAAAGCATTCCTTCATTGTCACAAACCCTAAGATTACAACACTACAAGAAAAACGTGAGTTAGCAACCGAATTTAGCGACCGGATTATATTCGGTCGCTAAATAGCAACCGAATCAGTCGCTAATTATTTCACCCTGTTGCAAAAAGTGTCGGCCTAATTGACCCCTGTTTTACCAACTAGAATTTTTGTTCAGCAACCGGTCACGAGGTTGCAAAATAAAATAAAATAAAAAGTAAAATATAAAAAATAAAAAATATAAAAAGAAAGAAGAGAAGGTTTTGCTCGCCTCTCTCTCTTCAAGCCCTAATTATTCTCTCTCTTCGAGCCGCAGTTCCTCTGTTTCACTTTAAGCCCTAATTCTTCTCTTCGTCTTCAAGCCGCGGTTCCTATTTCTCTTCAATCTCTAATTCCAGAACTATTATCCCTAATTCCTCTATTTCTCTTCAATTCCTCTTGGCTAACTCAATTTCTTAGCACTAGAGGTTAGAGCGTGGAACTCAAATTATTCTTCCGCTCAATTTTATATCTCCTTATAGCAGCAGGATACAAAAGAGGGTTCAAGCTCTTCTGAGTTACCAAAGAGGAGAAAAAGTTTATTTCAATGCGGTAATGCCTTTGATTTCTTTTCTTTCCATGGTCGTTCCCTTTAATCCGGCTACTACTCATGGTTGGTCTCTTCAACGTTTTTTAGAAGCTTTAGGAGTCCAGGAAGAAGAAAATCAAAGTCGAGGAAGAAGCAACTGGCTGGTCGGTGTTAGGAAGCACCTTGGAAGAAGCTTTTGGTCGGTGTCACTGTATTGTTCGATTTTCTGGTTTAGAGGCTAAACATTCAATTAAAATTTCTCCAGTGGTAACTCTTCTATCCTTTGATTTTTATTTTTTTCCTTTTAATATCCTATCATTTTTTTTATATGTTCTGAATTTTGATCAATGTTACCTATTAAACTCTGTAGTTGTGACTTGTTTAGGTGTTTTAGGGTGTATAATTGGGTTAATCGGTCTTTGTCCTCACCCATTTGCATAGCTTGGAGTTTTCAGACCAAATCTGCACTTGCTGGCCTCAATGGTTGCAGCTATCAAGGTATGACACTCACTGATTGAAAATAAGTGATCCTTAGGAATTTATTTGATTAATTGGTTCTTTAGGAATGGTCAAGATGTTTGTTTTATGAAATGTGTTATTAAGTTCATTATGTGCATGTAAAATACTTATGGGATTATGAATCAAGGGTAGCAATTTGAACTTTGGTTTGCTATAGAAAAATACATCAATTAATATGATAGTATACAAGACGAGAAGATGAATAAGTTGAAGAGAAATGGCATCAACATATAAAGGATTCAGGCAATTGACATCATGTAGGCAAATTGCATAATTAACATCAATATGGTTCCACTTTATTTGAAAGACAGAGTTTCTTCTGTTCTTGACTTGATCATCTCATCAAAGGCATTAATGTAAAAATGGCTTCTATTGGGCCTGCAGTAAAGTTGGAGTTGCCAGATCAATTGTTGCTTAAATTAGTCACATTAGTTAAATGGCCATAATTGTTTTTGCTTAAAGTGTTATGAGTTACCATTTTTCAATTTTTGGCATGAGGAATGTCTGTACCTATATTCTCAAAATATATATTATTAGTATTTCCTTTATAAATAGTCTTGTAATGTCTAATAAGTCTCTCCTTTTCTAACAGCATGAAATTGTACCTTCTGAACTCATTGCCCGTATAGCTTCTCTCAAGTATGTCCTTTTTCACATTATTTCTGTTTTTTTTCACTTTATTTCAATTAATATGACATTATTATGTACCTACTTAATTACTTCAGACATGGAGGAACATACAAGGTTTTAAAAAACTTGCTGGTTTATTTCAAGCTTCCTTGGGATTCTTCAGGTCTATCTTTTTACTTTCTTTTCACTTTTTAGTGGCCAATTGGTAATTAATTAATTACTAAATGAATGAATGGATGTTTCAGGCTTGGATTTATTATAGATTTTCTACCAAAGGCAACTCTGATTGGATTCATGGGTGGAGCAGCTATAATTGTATCTCTACAACAGCTGAAAAGCCTTCTTGGGATCACTCATTTTACTCAACAAATGGGTTTGGTTCCTGTTTTGACCTCTGTTTTTCATACCATCCATGAGGTATCTATTCATTTTTCCATCATTACCATTTCATAATTACTTCCAATTTATAGTGTCCACTAACCAATCGGAGAGGTTGCTGAAATGACTATATATACAATCTTCAATTTCTTCATAAGTAATAATTAATTAATTAACATTATAATATGACAATATTCTTTTTTTCTATGCAGTGGTCATGGAAAACTATACTAATGGGGTGTTGCTTTCTTTTGTTGCTTTTAGTAGCAAGACAAGTTGTATGTTCTTTCTTCCCTCTACATACTCTTTATATGCATATTACTAATCATAATATATATGTTCCATCATTCATAATAATAATAAGAAGAAGAATAAGGCAAAGATATGAATATCTTCAATAAATTGTCTATATTCACTAACTTTGGTCACGTGTTCATCAATCAGATCATCCAATTTACAACTTTACTCGTAATTCTATTCTAATATGATTCATTTCAATTCTTATATGATTCATTATTCCTTCAAATTAGCTTCTTTTCTAAAATAAATAAATAATTCTCGGGATGTCTCATTACCATGAACTTGGTTAAAGTGATCTATTGTCTCCTTGAACTTTCTTAAATTGGCCTATTACCTTTGACCTTGCTTAAAGTTATATATGGACTCCATGAACTTGCTTTAAATTGGCCTATTAACCTTTGACCTTGCTTACGAGTTATTATTTTTCAATTTTTGGCTCAACTGTCATTGGTTCAGTGTGTTGTTTTCTTACAATTCAGTTTTTATCAGTTATATTGGTTAACTATTATCAGTCAGTTTTGCTGCTCAATTAGTTTAATCCACTTATGAGTTCTGACTGTTATAACTGCTCCTCTTATTTCTGATTTTTTGTTTTCTTCTTTTGTTCTTTTTTCATATAATTTCTTGTCTGCAGATTCAGGGAGAACTCACTCGTAAGTGGGTCGTTGGAGTTTGTTGACCTGATTCTGTTCAGTTTTCGGTTTCGATCTGATTCTGTTCAGTTTGTTGACCTGATTCTGTTCAGTGTTCAAGGTAAAGGGTTTCCTCTACGAATTTACTATCTTTAAGCATGTACTGTAATTGACTTTACGCCATGTTGTCCTCAAAGCGCTGTGAATTTCAAAACTAGTCTTTCCTTTGCCTTTTATTTTCTATTCTGAGTGCATGCCAACTTTATCCATTTTGTTGCTGTTATCAGGAATTGGTTCTCTATTCTGCTTTTGATTAACTTAGCTGATAGTTGTTGGCTTATATTTGATGTTAGCTATTTCCTTAAGGTGGTCGGCTTTCTTTAACTTTCATGTTTTGTTTTGTCTTGTCAATACAATTGCTTCTTTCTTGCTCTAGCTCTTGTTAACTATGCTATGCATTTAGCGCTTGTTGTTCGTATTATGTTTCTTTAGATTTGAACTCCCTATTTGCAAGAGGGGCTGTTTTTGTAAATCATGTTGTGTCATAACTTGACAACCCTCGTGTTCTATTCAATTATCTTTGCTGTGATTGGATGCATATAGATTGTATTATTCAACTCTAGCAATGGAAGTGCAACTGCTTGTTCTGTTTTGTAGCAAACAATAAATTAACAAATTTTCTGCCTCATTGCCTCTTGCATTTGTGCTATTTAATTTTCAAACTAAATGCTTGATACCAACGTTTTATTTGAGATGCAACATGCTTCTGATTTTGATTTTGGTTCTGTTTATTTTAGGAAACTTACCCAAGTTGAAATTAAACACACTATTGAGTAAATTGTCGAGTCCATTGATCAATGAAGAGCATTCTACCAGGCTAGATTGCTTAATAGGGACGAAGAAATTTTTGGACTGCTTCAACTGCTTCCGAGTATTATCATGACTGATATCCTAAAAATTCAAGATCATTGTCATCTTCAAGTTTTGTTGGTGCATCTAATTTAGGTGCTAGTATTGTAATTATTGAGATAAGAACAACACTTGAGGCTTGTTCCTTAATAGCTTCAATATTTATATATTTTGATTTTAACTTATTTAGGTTAATGTATTACATTATGATATTTATGTACTTTGACTTAACCTTCAAATATTAATTATAAACGTATATTTCTAGTTTCTTGAATTATTAATTAAATGTTTAAGTTTATTGTAAAGTATTATAATTATAAAAATATATAAAAATTTGGCTGCTGCATTAAAGAGCTAATATATAATGCCAAATAACAAAAATTACCGATGACTTTTTCGTCTGATTTCGTCGGTAAACAGCCCCAATTCATAGCTTTTGTCCGGCAGTTAGCAACTACACGTAGTTGCAAAACTCGGTTGCTAAAGTTTGCGACTGAGTTTTGCAACCGAAACATTAGTTGCAATACTTGCGGCCCCTTAAGGAAAAACCAGGTTGGTAAAGTTACCAACACGCTACTTAGCGACCGAACTAATTCGGTTGCTAAATGACACTTTTCGGTTGCTAAACGTCTTTAGCAACCGAATTAACAACCAAATTTTCGGTCGCTAACTCACTGATTTCTTGTAGTGCAAAGACAACTGAGATGAAAAATTTCAGATTCTCATACCTGCAGAATCGATGTAGGAAACTATGGAGGCGAGACCTAATAATAAGAAAAAATCAAATCTTTGCTTCAGGGAAACCATTTGATACAGAAAGAAGATAGTCTAGATAGCCTACGAGGTAAAGCTTCGCTATCGATTGTTGAGGTTTTTTGCACAATGAATCAGACTCCAGAAAGTCCAAAAGAAGTGATTTGATGTCATTGATTCCAAAGCCATCTCCTAACCCTCCTTTCTTCCTTTACGTTCTAAGAGGGAAATAAAAAAGCTACTGCAGATTCGATTAATTAAGGGATTTGTCCCCAAAGATCACTAAATAAACCCGTTAGAATGAAAGCGTAGAAATTCCTATTTAATTTGTCCCCAAAATATTAATATCAAAATTATAAATTTAATATGATATATTTTTATATATTTTTTCGTCTCCTATTATAAATTAAAATAGCAAAGGAGACATTTTTAAAATTAGTCTCTATTAGTAATTGCAAATATACAATTAAGGACAACTACTTTAAATTGTGCCTAACACTTGTCCCCTGTAATTCTTTTTTTTTTGTAGTGGTAGTTACACAGACGCCCCTCCTGTCCATGCTCAAGGACGAACGTGACGTTCAACATGCAGTTTACTTCTTTGCAACTGAAAAATCAATTGGCTACAACAAGTTCAGAGGTATCATAATCTTTTAAGCAAGTTGAAAAAACTATATTTTGAAAATCCAAGAAGGTAATAGAGTTTTTGTTTTTTAATTTTTAATTCAGAGGAAAGATGTTGTATATTATAAGTATAAAAGATCATGCATGCATAGTGAGCCCTTAAAAGGTGCTAATATTGTTGGTCAAAAAAATAAAGTCCAATAGGATTAAAATGGTTACTTCTTACATAATATCAGCCTTGGTACGGTTCTGCAGGGGTGCCGACCTAGTTGGGATGTCATGCGCTCCAAACTGACATTCGCCCGCCTTCATTAAAAAAAAAAAGGTTACTTCTTACCATGTTGTTTATCACGGTAATATATACCACAAAAAATGATTTATTAAGGGTTAAGGATTGGTTTTGTTGTAATTGTGAAAAAAATGTAAAAACTAATGTTTTATTATAATTGCTAGAAGCATTATTGTTATTTTATCAGAGAAGAGAAAAGTTACTTGATGGTTTGATTCGTCCATTGTTAGTTACTTCTACTCAACAAGTTGTAGATTTTTTTACCAAGGCATTAGCTGGTAATGTTTTTGAACCGGTTTTATCCAATGTTGGAGTTTTCGGGATCTACACTCTGAGCTTGAGGGGTAATAGAATATACGGATAAAATGGTGTATTTTGCTAAATCAAGGAAAAGACACATACAAAAAGCAATGTTTCAAGTGTAGCAACTAGTTAAGGTTTCGTATTTTGCTAAATCAAGGAAAAGCCACACACAAAAGGCAATGTTTCAAGTGTAACAACTAGTTAAGGTTTGGTTAGGGTTTAACATATAGGATAAGAGAAAAGATTGCTTTTCATTCTTCCCTAACTCTTGATTCTCAGTAATTCTTTCTCGCTAATTCAGTGAATCCTCGATTGTTCATTTCCATATTTGATACTATTAAGTAGCCGCGAAACTCAAACCTACTGTCATCACTAACTAGTTTGGAATGTACTGGTGAACATATTTTTTAAATACCAGTCCCCTATAGTTTTATATCATTTCTTTTTTTAGAAATGTTAATGTATAGTAATTAAACCTTTATCCTATCAATAGTCATATCTCAGCAAATATATAAACAAATCATCGCAATAGCTTTATGCATACAGCGCTTCCTTCATTTTTCCACCTTTTTTTTAAAATGGCCTTTCTTCTATCTTCTCCAATTTCTAATTTCTCTTTTCCCAAACTTAAACATAAAACTATTGATACTACTAAATCAAAAATACTATGCTCTCTTAATTCAAATATTTCCACTCAAAGTATAGTCAGACGCTCTGCAAACTACAAACCTACCATTTGGGATTCTGATTTTGTGCTTTCCTTGAGGAGTCAATATAAGGTATATATATTTATATTAACTCTCACTTTCTTCCTTCTTTGACATTGTTTATAAAATATTATTTAAGGCAAAATATGCACTTATTAATCTTTTCATATATATAATGCAGGAAGAAAAGTATACAAATCGTATTAGAAAGCTCAAGGAAGAAGTGAAGACGATGCTCATCAAACCCATAACTCCTTTGGATCAACTTGAGCTCATTGACATATTACAAAGACTTGGACTGGCATATCATTTCCAAGATCAAATACATGGAATTTTGATGAGTATTTTCAATAAAAAACATAGCGATAAATCAATCAAGAATGATTTGCACTCCACAGCTCTTGAATTTAGACTCTTGAGACAACATGGGTTTAACATACCTCAAGGTAGCTGCATATATAAATATATTAGATCTAATTTGTTTTTTCCCCTTGAGAAAAGTCCATGGTATATCAATTATCACACTTAATTTTGATTAAAATTACTTACAAAAATTAATTAATGTCCAGAGACATTCAGTGATTTTCAAGACGAGGTTGGGAACTTGAAAACAAATCTGTACGATGATTATAAGGGAATGCTATCATTGTATGAGGCCTCATTCCTTTCAGAAGAAGGTGAGGATGTCTTAGACGCAGCAAGAGAATTTGGATACAATAATCTGAGAAAACATATTCAGCAAAATCAAGAAACTGACCCATATTATGCAAAATTAATAAATCATGCTTTGGAGCTCCCACTCCATTGGAGAATGCAAAGGTTGGAAAGCAGGTGGTTCATAGATATGTATGAGGTTAAACAAGGCATGGATTCTCATATCCTGGAGCTTGCTAAATTGGATTTCAACAATGTCCAAGCAACATACCAGGCTGATCTTCAATACACATCATGGTCGGTAATCAAATAAAGGTTCCTAATAAATGTCATCTAATTATTCTTATTAAAGGACATGTTTGAGATTGTTTTTCATTTCACTAATTAATTGTTTGTCTCTATAAATGCACAAATTAAAGCTGGTGGAAGAGTACATGTCTTGCTGAAAAGCTAAGATTCTCAAGAGACAGGATAGTGGAGAACTTCTTATGGACAGTTGGAGTGATGTATGAGCCACGATTCTCATATTGCAGAAGAATGGCCACCAAAATCAATGCATTGGTAACTACCATTGATGACATTTATGACGTTTATGGTACCTTGGAGGAACTTGAATTGTTTACTGATGCTGTTCAAAGGTTAATTGGCCATTAATGATCTGTATATATTCTCAACATATACAAATATTGAAAAATTAACATAGTTCCTATATATGATTTCAGATGGGATGTGAATGAAATTGAACAACTTCCGGACTATATGAAGATATGTTTTCTAGCTCTTCATAATACAAGGGGAAAGTTCAAATAAAACCCCCGTGGTTTCACTAATTTTCAAATAAAGGACTGTGGTTTACTTTTTGTCAAAACGAGAACTGAGGTTTCACACTTTTAATAATGCTATTAAAACTATCTTTAACGACCTGAAAATGAAAATTTTCAAGAATTAAAATTGTTCAATGTCATATTTTCTATGGAACTACATTTTCGATTTTAGAAAATCATCTTTTTTGGAACTTTCTCTCTCTAAACATTAACTTTCTCTCTCTTTGCCAAACATCATCTAAATAATCTCGAAATAAAAAAGTTGAAGAATTAAAGTTGCTTAGAATATTAGTAGTTCTTAAAATATGTCATTTTTGAAGTTGTTAAAGGTGATTTTAATAGTATCAATCGAAAAAGTCCTTATTTTGCTAAAGTTGAAAACCTCAGTCATCGTTTTGACAAAAAGTAAACCACAGTCCTTTATCTGAAAATTAGTGAAACCACAGGGGTTTTATTTGAACTTTACCCATAATACAATAAACGAAATAGGGTATGATGTGCTTAAGGAACAAGGATTTCATATAATTCCCTTTTTGAAGAAAACTGTAAGTTTCAATATTAATATTGTTTTTTAACTTGATTATAGCATTCATTAATTAATAACATCAATTATTATATTGTTCAGTGGGTAGATCTATGTGAAGCCTACTTAGTGGAGGCTAAATGGTACCATAGTAGATATATGTGAGAATTTTTCTGGATCGCGACAATTCAGCGGAAGCAATAAAACAATTTTATTGAATTTATGAGGTTCATAAGAGGGTGTTCTCTAGAAACTTTCTAGAGCTACAATGGGATAAAACAAAAATAGTAGCACTCGGGTGTTTCCAAAAAATACACAAAATAATTATCTTTACTATTTTTATCACTCTCAAAAATAATTAGACTACCCTCTAAAATAAACTCTCAAAACTCACAAGCAAATATAAACATTATATTTGCCCCTCTCTCAAAGCTCTCAACTCCCTCACATTTTTCCTTTTTTTCCCTTATTCTATATGCTTCCACCATGCATCCATCATTGGCTTCACCTCGTCAATTAATTGTGCCAGCAATTTGCTGGCACTATTAATTCACTTGACCACCGAATTTGGTGGTCAACCTTTTATTTTTTATTTTTTTTAATTACAAATTACAAAACCAATCCCTTAATAATACAAATTACAAAAATAGTCCCTCATTAATTAGGACTTCACAACAATTTTTTTTTTATTTAATTGTTTTAAATTAATAGTTAATTTTCTCAACAATCTTCCTCTTAACTATTAATTTAAAACTTTTATTTTTTTTTTCAATATATTTATGATGTACTTTCCCATCATCACCTTATAAGCGGAGCACTTCTCTCCACAAACAACTTCTCGGAGCACTTCTTACCGAATTCATTTGTTGATGCACTTCTCACCAACCTTCAACTGTTGGAGCACTTCTCTCCAAATCGATTTATTGATGCACTTCTCATCAACCTTCAACTATTGGAGTTCTTCTCTCCAAATTAAGCAAATTCTTTTTCGTCAACATGATTTGCCACATTGACACTTTCTTTTCTCTTGTTCATCCAATTCCATTGCACGTGTCCAAACTTCTTACACGAAACATTTGAGGTTTCTCCTTGCCAGCAGTCCTTCCCTCAATTGCTTGCTCATTTTCTCTATTTTCTCACGCCCAGTTGATTTGGTACGTGACGCTACATTGAACCATAGCTCTGATACCACTTGTGGGAATTTTTATGGATCGCGACAATTCAGCGGAAGCGATAAAACAATTTTATTGAATTTATGAGGTTTACAAGAGGGTGTTCTCTAGAAACTTTCTAGAGTTACAATGGGATAAAACAAAAATAGTAGCACTCGGGTGTTTCCCAAAAATACACAAAATAATTATCTTTACTATTTTTATCTCTCCCCAAAATAATTAGACTACCCTCTAAAATAAACTCTCAAAACTCACAAGCAAATATAAACATTATATTTGCCCCTCTCTCAAAGCTCTCAACTCCCTCACATTTTTCCTTTTTTTCCCTTATTCTATATGCTTCCACCATGCATCCATCCTTGGCTTCACCTCCTCGATTAATTGTGCCAGCAATAACAAAAATAGTAGCACTCGGGTGTTTTCCAAAAATACCCAAAATAATTATCTTTACTATTTTTATCTCTCCCCAAAATAATTAGACTACCCTCTAAATAAACTATCAAAATTCTTAAGGCACAATTGTGCCTCCTCTCACTACATTTTTCTTCCACCCAACTCCCCTTCTCTTCTTATTCTATTCTCACAATTTTTTTTGATACTTTTTGCACATCCTTGGCTTTTATAAGCCAAGGATTTCCATGCCCATTAATTGTGCCAGCAATTTGCTGGCACAATTAATTGGCCATTGACCACCCAATTTTCGGTGGTCAATACATTCACATTTCTTTTTTATTATTATTTTAATAATACAAATTACTAAAATAGTCTCTCATTAATTAGGACTTCACAACAATTTTTTTTTTATTTAATTGTTTTAAATTAATAGTTAATTTTCTCAACAATATACACCAACGCTGGAAGAATATATTGAAAATGCATGGATTTCTATTTCAGGTCCAGTTGCACTAGTCCATGCATTTTTTCTTACAAAGGATACAGTCAGAATTGACAGATTGAAATACCTAAAGGAGTATCCAAAGATATTACGGTTGTCATCTATGATTCTTCGACTAGCAGATGATCTTGGAACATCTTCTGTAAGAATCTATCTTCTATAAATCTTACCTTTGCTATTCTACTGACTTTCCCTGTCTGAATTGAAAAATTATTGTGTACGACTGAGTGATCAGGATGAATTAAAGAGAGGTGATGTTCCAAAATCAATACAATGCTACATGAATGAAAGTGGAGCTTCAGAAGAAGAAGCACGCCAATATATTCAATCTTTAATTAGTGAGACATGGAAGGAGATGAACAAACAAGGACGTGAGGGTTCTCCATTATTCTCCAAAGAGTTTATTGCCGGAGCAATGGACTTAGCTCGGATGGCACAATGCATGTACCAAAATGGAGATGGGCATGGGATACAGGAAGGAGAGACCAAAGATCGTGTTTTGTCACCACTTGTTCAACCTATTTCTATTTAGTTAGGATATTTATACTTATTTCACATATCATCAATTAATATTGATGCACAAATTGAAGAACGTAGCACATTGTAAGCTAGAGGAGGACACATGAGGATAAAAAAGAGTCACTAAATAAATAGAAAGGGAAAGCAACATTAAAATATACTTACCTAGAGTAAGGAGACCTCTCATAGGAGGGATACTTCTCTAAGGTCTTCCAAAGTGGAAGAGCTATCGTTATTTAATGTTGCGGGAGCCACCTATCCAATTGGAGTTAATATTTACGCTCTGTTAAGATTTATGATAAGTTCCTATGCATTATGATGAGTTCATCAATACCAATGATCCATAGAAAGCTGGAAACAAGACACACACGACATGTGGAGACAGCAACACGATGCATGGACAATCAAACCAGCTTGACAACAAGGAAAGGAAGGCCATCCCACGTGTGATAGAATCCGTACGACTATGTGAAGGAAGTCTCTTCTTCTTTTGGAATAATTCACACACCATGTACCTATTTCAAGATACTGTGTGACTTGTTATTGGCCGATTCCAATTCAAAGGAAATTTCAGCCTACACCGCATGTCACCCAGACTACACAACATGTGGCATAACTTCCTCACATAGTCGTACGGATTCTATCACATTCTTGCAAAAGTGTTATTACTATTTTGCGATTTTATATTTAGTATTTTCCCACTTGGCCATATTTTCACCCATTTTTACCCTATTGTTTGGATAATGTTTAGTATTAGATATAAGGGGTATTATGTCTTTTCTCACCTAGGGTTAAAGCCGTATATAAGCCTAATGTTTGTAAGGAAACACAATTTTTATCAATCAAAACTTATTTTCTCCATTAGAGCTGAGGTTCATATACCTTAATGCGATTATTTCCTTCTAGTTAACCTAGTAAAAAGTTTTTTCTTTATTGGTTTATGATCAAAACTTTCATAATTGTCACTATTAGTATCAGTTGATATTAGAGTCAATTTTTTCCCTAACATGAGACTTCTTCAGTGATGGTTCAACTGAGGGTACCATAAGAAACAATGGAAGTCAATGACAAGAAGATAGATGATTTGAGAATCGGGATAAGGGAGCAGTTCCAAGTGCAAAACTAAGAATGAACATTCAGAAGAGAAAATGGGAGGATCAATGGACAGGTTTTAGATAGAAAACTTAAAGACCATTCAACAACCCTTTTGAGGTCACTATAGAAGAAACGAGGAAATTTCGATTCCGCAACCCCAACGACCACCATCACCACCGCCTTCTCCTCCACCAAGGAGGAATCTGGTGTCGCCAAACCAACTCCTGAGAGGCCCAAGTCTACCTGAGGGAAGAAGACCAAACTTTGTGTTAGTGCATAACAAGGTTGTAAAAAACGTTAGACGTTATTCAAACTGAAAGGGCCTCAAGGATTAACCGGGGATTAGTTGGAGATTAATCTAGGATTAGTCAGGGTTTAATCGGATTTGTATTTTTGTATTTTTTTTACTTGTTAAGCAACACATTGTAAATTCAAGTAAAATATGTACTATACTATATAAAAATAATAATATAAAATTATTTAATATAGAAAAACATGTATATTTGTAACATATATATTTACAATTGTGTAAACATCAATATTTTAACAAAAATATCATTGCAAAAACTCGAAAATGAATATAATAAAACCAAAAAAAATCATAATAGCAAATGTTTTTGTTGGTTGCTTAGGCGGCCTAGCAGGAGTCCATACTACTAAAAATCGTCTAAGGGCTAGAAAACTCCAGAGGGACTAATGAGAGAAAATCTATACATATTCTCGATAAGTGATGTTCCAAAGTTAATACAATGTTACATATGAATGGAAGTGGAGCTTCAGAAGAAGAAGCACACCAATATATTGGATGTTTAATTCGAGAGATATGGAAGAAGATGAGCAAACAAGAGTGTATAGAATCTTTGTTACTCTCCAAAGCATTTATAGGAATAGCAATGGATCTAGCTCGGATGGCACAATGCACATATCAATATGGAGATGAGTATGATATTCAGGACCATGAGACCAAATATCGTGTTTTGTCAGTACTTATTCAACCTATTAGGGCCCAAATTTAATCAAAATTACCCGAGAAAAAAATTAAAAGGTTAAATCTGTTCCAAAATCCAAATTTAAGACTAAATATGAATTTTTTGACGGACCCGAGACAGCGATGGGGCTTCTGTCCGCGGACAGCAGCAGTCCCATGACTGTTGTTCCGTGTCTGAAACTATTTTTTTAATTTAAAAATTGCTGCCAAATTTTTTTAACTTAAATAATTAAAAATAATTTCAGAACCAAACAAAAAAAATACAGAAAGAAATAAAATAGAAAACTTCCTAGATCAATTTCTACACGAGGAATTAGAAATTTCAAAAAACTTGATTTGGAAAAATAATAAAAACCAAATCATATTAATTTTTCAATCAATCAAAATGGACTAAACCATATCTCGGATACCACTGTTAGAGATTATTTCCAGTTAATGAACTGTAGTGCAGCGGAATTACGGTTTAAAATGTATTTCTAATCTCTTTAGTTTGATATTTGTCTGTTAACCTTTTATTGAATAAAACTTTTTGGATCCGTTTAAGGATATAAACATACCCGGACTGTTTCCTATAGAGACGGCTGAAGAATCTACAAGGTAGTAAGATCTCCGTAGTCAGGTGCACGAATAGCTATCGAGCTAAAACCGGTGCTAGCCGAAGAATAACAACGGGAAAGATTGTGTCATATGCCAATAATTCCACTATGTTCCTTTTATGTTGGCCGAATACATATGTTGTATGTATTTTGGTGTGCCGAATATCAATAGTGGTAAAACTTAGGTTTAGAGTGTTTCAAATTATATATAGTGTATTCCTAAACGTAATTGGTTTAGGGTTAATTGGTTAATTACGAAACTAATCCAATCCTTACATAAATAAATACCAATAATATTTATTCTATGCAATTAACTATGATTAGATTAAATTTAATTACCCCAATTAAATAAATAAGATTAATTAATAAATTGACGTATTAATTTAATTAATTATTCATCGAATGCAATTTAATTAATTTACAAATTAATTAACTACATCTTGCAAACTAATTAATCAATTAAATATTCAACACTTAAGAACATTAATCAATTACATTGATACATAGTATCAATTAATCAATTAATTAACCACCAATTAATTACCTTGATATTTTACTGTCAATCAATTAATTACTTCTAACTCACATGTTCAATGTGCACGATCCTATGGGACTGTCTTTAGCTAGCAGTGGACTCACGGTCCACAGACAGTAAGTTGGTTCTAGCAAACCATTACTGCCCCTAACCAAAACAGAATTTCACCTGCCTAAGGATGCAGAGACCCTGTAGTTATCTTTTAATGTCAGCCATGTCCCTGGGTCTGGGTAGGAGGAGCGCCTGCCTAGAGCCCAAGGAAATGAGGCCCTCAAAATATACTTTTACTTAGCACTTTATTACATATATCAATATAAAAATAAAAGGGAATATTACACAGAAATTCATTTTTTAAAATTTTTTACAACTATATCAAATCATAATTTTGGATTATGTCAAATTAGTAAAATCAGTACTTTTAATATATTTTAAATATTATAATTTATAAATTAGAAGTCTAGAATATATTCTCTAGGGTTTTTGATTTTTGAATTGGAGTATAGAATTTTTAAATTATGTTATAAAATCATAATATATAGAGGATAATGGGGTAAACTACACCAATGGTACCTGAACTTTGCGTAGTTTACACTTTGGTACCTAGATTACATTTTGTCCCAAAAATATACCTGAAGTAACGATGACCAGAAAATTTAGTATATTTTTACCGATTATGACAGGTCAACGCGATTTTCACGAGTTAATTACATTAATAGTACCCGAACTTTACCATAATTCACACTTCGGTATCTGGATTTTATTTTATCCAAAAAAAAAGACAAGTAAAGGTGATTAAAAGGTTTAGTTCATTTGATCGGTTAGTGGCCGGGTAACATGAACTAAATATTGGGACTCACCATACACTCAATTAACATAAAATTATAATATTGTCATTTTATAATATTGTCATTTCTAAATGATAATATTATAATTTTATGTTAATTGAGTGTATGATTCGTCTTAATTTTTAATTTAAAATGGTCAAACTCAAATTGATCAATCACTGATCGGTCAAATATACTAAAATATTGAATCATCTTTACTTGAAGTGTATTTTTTGGACAAAATGAAATCTAGGTACCAAAATATGAATTCTGGTAAAGTTCAGGTACCATCAGTGTAATTTACTCGTCAAAATCGCATTGACCGACCATTAACCAGTAAAATATACTTAATTGTCCGGTCATCGTTACTTTAGGTATATTTTTGAGACAAAATGTAATCTAGGTACCAAAGTGTGAATTAGGGTAAAGTTCAGGTACCATTAGTGTAATTTACTCGAGGATAATGACATATTAAGAATTAACTTTAGTGATATGACTTAGTTGTAATTTTGTATTTAGTTATGATATTTATGTATTTGAGCCAAAATAAAATAAGCTATTTAAATATGAAAAATTGGGCCCAATAATTAGAAGTCAGGCCTCATTTGTCAGGTTTCCTTTTTATATAGTTGTCTATCCGATTAATTAAGGATAAATTTTTTTTTACCTTTTTATATAGTTGTGTATCCTATTAATTAAATTTCAGCTTTCACAAATCACTAATATATCCCTAAATATATACACTTTTAATAACTAAAATATACATTTAATAACTAAAATACATCTACAGTCCATAAAAAAATAACATTTAGCAAAAATTATAATAACTCACCAATTAATCCAAAAGAACTTCAAACACGTTATATCTCAATTTTCTAATTACTTGTCATCTTCTTTAATCAATCTCTCCCAAATCCCATAAATTTCGAATTTATCTCTCCCATAAACGGTTATATTTTTTCAACTCTTCATCTTCATTCTTCAATTAAAGGTTATATAAATCCTCATTCAATTCATTATCCATCTTCATCCTTCTTTTTATGTGAAGGTGAAAGCCGTCAAATTTTCTTCAATAATTAGAGCAATTTTGGGTTTGAGAGAAGAAAAAACGCATCAAATTCTCCTACTTAGACCAGACGCTACTCCCTTTATAATTCTTCTTCAAGTTTCATCGGACGTTAATTGATTCTAGAAAAGGTAATTTTTGTTTCGATCATTTTCATTTTTCAAACCGGTTTTTTGGATTATATTCTAGCTTGAATTGAAATTCTTTGTTCGTGTATTATGGTGTGATTTTTGGACTTGGTTTGACATAAATTGAATACTGGAAAAAAAATTGATTTTAAATTTAGTATTTTTCTGTAAATGGTCCATATCCATTTTTTGTAATTCTTTATATATATATATATATATATACACACACACACACACACATGTTGTCTTGCAGTTGTGGATTTGAAATTCCAGAGATCAAATTTGAAGTTTTTCGAATTTCAAATGGAATTTATTTTTCCATAATCTAAGTCAATCTCAAGATTCAGATGCTATTGTTCTTTACTTTTTATATAAACTTTGTTGTCATATAAATTACCGTTTTAATATATAATGTTGCTTAGAAAGCATTTATTTGGTAGTGAAAAACGGAAAAAAAAAAAAGAAAACGAACACAAGACTTCATAGAATCACAAAAAGCGGCTATAAACAATTTTTTTTCTAAAAGAGTTGAAGGACGTGTCATATCAGACCCTCTAGGTTCCTATGTAACTGGTTCAGCCTCCTCAATTTCTTGAGGACCTAAATCAGTTACCTGAGCATTCTCAGCATCTGCAGTAGGAGTCGGTGAGTCTTGAATCACAGCGAGATCAATATTTCTCCCACTGTCTACTTTGGAAAGGAATTCCAAAAAGATTGTGAACCTAGTTTTATTCTCGGTTGGGTTGTAGAAGTAATACCCTTAGTTTCCTTAGGGTAACCCATGAACTGGCATTTAACAGATCTGGGCTCTAGTTTGCCACTTATCAATTTCTTGACATGTGCATCACAACCCCAAATCTTCATGAAGGAAACATTGGGGTTTCGACCCTCCATAATTCATATGGTGTTCCTTCAACTTCCTCGGTCGGTGTATTGTTAATTATATGAGTAGCAGTTTCCAAAGCAAATCCCCAAAAAGAGATAGGGAGAGAAGCTTGACTCGTCATTGAGCGGGCCATATCGAGCAGGGTCCTATTCCATTTGGGGTGTACTAGGAGGAATGAGTTGGGATACAATCCCACACACTCTCAAGAATGAGACAAACTCTTGGCTCAAGTATTCGCCATTTCTATCAGATCGGAGTGCTTTTACTTTCTTGCTAAGTTGATTTTCTACTTCATTTTTAAAATCTTTGAATCTCAGAAGAGTTTCAGATTTATGTTTCATCAGATATACATACACGTATCAGCTATAGTCATATATGAAGGTAACAAAGTACAGAAAACCAGATCTAGCACTGGTGCTCATTGGACCGCATACATCTGAGTGTATCAGCTCTAATAGCTTCGTGGCCCTTACACCAGTTTTGGTGAAAGGCGCCTTCGTCATCTTTCCTCTTAAACAAGATTCACACGTGTCATAAGACTGCATGTCAAATGACCATAGCGCTCCATTAGAATAAAGTCTAGTTATGCGTTTCTCATTTATGTGGCTAAGACGACAGTGCCAGATATATGTAGGATTTAAATTCATTAGTCTTAATCCTTTTAGCGTTTATGTTATAGATTGTTTCACTACGTTTTAGATCAAGGATATACAAACCATTTTCTAGAAATGCGGTTCCATAAACTATATTGCCACGATGTATAGAAACCCTACCACATCCAATATTAAAATTAAAATTGGAAATATCCAACATAGAAACTAAGATAGTATTCCTGCGCATTTGCAGGTATAAAACAACAATCTCTAAGTTCTAAAACTAAACCAGTAGGCATCTCTAAAATGTAATCTCCGATCTCCAATGCCTCTAGACGAGCATCATTACCAACTCGGAGATCTACTTCACCAGATCCTAACAACCTCATATTTCTCAATCCCTGCACATTTGAACAAATATGAGTGCCATATCCAGTGTCTAAAACCCAAGATGTAGAAATAGCCAGATTTATCTCAACAACATAAATGCCAGAACCAAAAGATTTAGCCTTCTGTTTCTGATGGGTTAATACTTGACCCTAATAAACATACCATGTGTGATTAAAATGGGGCTAATTTGGATGATTCAATGTATAAAATGAGGACTAAAAGGCCTTTTGGTGCAGATCTTAAGTGACAAGATGAAACATCTGTTATGCAGCCTGTTTTGCAGGAATAAAGCTGAAAGAGACCCGTCGGACTGGCGGGTAAATGAAAGAAAAGCTGAGGACGGCAGAACAGGGAGGCGGTAGCAAGGATAGACCAAGCAACATGATGAAAATATCTGGACCTTGAGTGTTAAAGTTTCCAAAGTCAACACCAATTTATGAAGGACAATTTCACTTTTTCTGAACAATCTATTTTTGAAATAATCTTTTTTATATTTTGTACCTTTCCTCCTATTTATAGAGGACATGTAGGAGGAGGAAAGGGGATACCTTTTTGGATAATTTTCTGGAGAGCCAAGCTTCGTCTCTCTAATATTTTGAACCTAACTCCATTGATGAGGAGTTATTGCATACCTTGTGGCTGTTCACTCTGTACCATGAGTGAGTAGTCGATTGAATGAACTAAGCCAGCTAAGGGATGGAGCTGTAAGTTTTCTTAGCTTATTTATTAATGAATGCGGTTTATACCTTGGGTGTTTAATGATGCTTTTCATGTATGTTTCATTAACTGATATCTAAGTGTTTATGAATGATGGGAGACTGCTTTCATACTCACGTATCTATCATTGAACATGTAAAACTTGAAATAGAGATATAATAGTTTTATATCAAGGGTTTTCTGAAAATGAAATGTTGTTTAGTGTTTGATGAAAGAAAGAACCACTTTTGGGGACGCTTGAATGTGTAGTAAATCTTAGAATCTCAAAAACACACGAGAGTTGGCTTGAGTGACCCTAAAGCAGAGACCTTGACCACACCATATTACATTCATGAATAAATAGGCAAAAGTTATACTATGAGCTCCCTATTCATGCTAGGATTAGTTTGTTCCACCCTTTTATTGTGATAAATCATTATTTTCTGAACGAACCTTTTAAAGATCTGTCACTTTTAGATTATTCTAATCAAATCATACACAATCATTTCCAACTAAAAGAAAGAAGTTACTGTTACTACGAACGCCCTGTTCTATAAGGTTTTTCCGCTAAAATTATTCATGAATCCCTAAGGAGAACGATACTCTACTTACTGAGATATTATTTGTACCTAGTGCACTTGCTAGAGTCTACTTTTAGGACAACAGTTTCTCCCTTAGCTTTGGATAGTGTCCCTTCTCATTAGATCGTGACAGATATCATATGCAGAGGCCAACCTACCCTTGGGAGCTGTCGCCTTCTTTGTATTCGACTTGGCCTTTTGGGCGTTCGCCTTGGACTTGGCCTTTCCCTTGGGCATGTTCCATTTGTTGGCTGGTAAGATAACAATCAGTACAGATTCATTCCACTCGTGTCTACAAACCTTTTGTAAGTTGATAGGACAATTAAGGAAATCAGTCCCTGAAAGTTTTTCCTTTTCCAGGAGTGGTCTGAGTGAGTTGTTGCTTGTTGCAGTCATTATTATTTTTATGTAACTTGGTGATTTTTATTTACGTGGAAAAATTACATTATAGTTAGAATAAAAGGCTTAAGCCAAAGATCAAATTAATAATTCATTTTAATTCATTATTGGTGATATTTATTTGGCTGTTTTTACCAAGATCCACAATCCATCAACAATCGACCGAGCTAGGGCTCCGTCATCGACCATTGACGATTTGGTAGGATAAACTATCCAATCCTCCGTGAGAACTCTTGGTTTGATGGGGCTTTGTGACACTTAGCCCATCTGTGCTTAGGGCCCGCTCTGAGCTAGTGCTACCCACGTTGAGTCCAACCACCATACATTTTAGCCATACCGAAGTATCCTAACCCTCGACAGCCCACTAATTACTACAACATACTTGCTAGGGCACGCCATACACTATAGCACTACTTGGGAGGAAGAGGTGTGAATCTAGAAAGCACTTTTAAATGACTCGATATTTCATTATCCAGATTAATTAAGTGATACGACTTTAACACATAATTATCGCGGGTGATTATCTGGTGATCGTTGCTACTTATATTTCATGTTATACTAAGCAATTATAAAACAAAATAAACATAGAGACTCTATGGGCCTTATAATACATCCTAGTGAAACTAGATAAACGATCTAATTTTCACGGGCTTGCTTCAAGTCTCTTTGGGCTCCCACCATGGGCTTGGAACATCTGGACTTCTTCATGATCAATTAAGCTTTTATGAATACCTATTCTAAAACTACATTAATAAAAGAACGACACACATGCCATATTTCCCAAAAATAATCAAATTACTAACCGACTTTAATTTAGGGCCCATAGAATTCTATAAAACGTTGTTGCACGGTAAGACATACAAATATAATGCATGATCATGACATTCAAAAATCATCCAATAAAGTTAAGCCGAGCTACTTACGGTCCATATGTGACTAACGCCCATAAAGGCCCAAACGGTTAACATCCATTTAAATGCAAAATTATAATTTCACTCCCACTAAATTTTTAGGGTCGTCACATATCTAAAATTTAGCCGTCCTAATTTAAACCGGTGTCACGGTCTATTGGGCCAATTTTACAAATTAACCATATTCAGTTTTATACAAATTATCAATTCGATTAAAAATTAAATATGCATGCCAACCAAAAACATTTTAATACTAATTAGTTTTTATTAAAAAACACGTTTAATAAATTAAACGGTATTAGGGACCAGATTTAATCAAAATTAGCCGAGAAAAAAATTAAAAGGTTAAATCTGTCCCAAAATCCAAATTTAAGACTAAATCTGAATTTTTTGACGGACACGGGACATCGATGGGGCTGTTGTCCGTGGACAGCAGCGTTGCTGATGTCCGCCAAACAGCAGCCGTGGGGCTGCTGTTCACGGACAACAGTCTCATGACTGTTGTTTCGTGTCTGAAACTATTTTTTTTATTTAAAAATTGCTGCTATAATTTTTTTAATTTAAATTATTAAAAATAATTTCAGAACCAAACAAAAAAAATAAAATCGAAAACTTCCTAGATCAATTTCTAAACGAGGAATTAAGAATTTCAAAAACGGACTAAACCGTGATTCTTATACCACCGTTAGGGATTATTGCCATTTAATCAACTGTAGCGCAGCAGAATTGCAGTTTAAAATTTATTTCTAATAATCCCTTTAGTTTCATCTTTGTCCATTAACCATTGATTGAATAAAACCTTTTGGATCCGTTTAAGGATATAAACGTACCCGGACTGTCTCCTCTAGAGACGGTTGAAGAATCCACGAGGTAGTAAGATCTCCGTAGTCAGGTGCACGAACAGCTATTGAGGTGCTAGCCGAAGAACGGAAGAAAAACGGGAGAGATTGCGTAATATGCCAATAATTCTACTATGTTTCTTTTTGTGTTCGTCGAATACGTATGTTGTATGTATTTTGGTGGCCGAATATCAATGGTAAAACTTAGGTCTAGAGTGTTTCAAATTATATACATAGTGTATTCCTAAGCCTAATTGGTTTAGGGTTAATTGGTTAATTACAAAACTAATCCAGTCCTAATCTAATTACATAAATAAATACCAATAATATTTATTCTATATTAATTATGATTATATTAAATTTAATTACCTCAATTAAATAAATAACACTAATTAATAAATTGACGTATTAATTTAATTAATTATTCACTGAATGCAATTCCATTAATTTACAAGTTAATTAATTACATCCCGCAAATTAATTAATCAATTAAATACTCAATATTTAAGACCATTAATCAATATGGGTGCTCTCACCGCTCAAGTTCTGTCTCGTCCCAATTTCTATAAAAAAAAAGACCATTAATCAATTACATTGATACAAAGTATCAATTAATCAATTAATCAATTAATTAACCACCAATTAATTACCTTGACATTTTACTGTCAATCAATTAATTAATTTTATCTCTCCAATGTACTGTTTTATAAGTTATAACTCAGATGTTCAATGTGCACGATCCTATGGGACTATTCTTAGCTAGCAGTGGGCTCACAGCTAAGTGGGTTATAGTAAACCATTACAGCCCCTAACCAAGACAGAATTTCAGCAGTCTAAAGATGTAGAGACCCTGTAGTTATCGCTTCATGTCTTTTACCATTTGATATCGATATTATAAACTAGAGGCGTGATGACTATCATCTCATTGTTATGTGAGTGGTAATTCCATCACTTCACTATCAATACAAATGTGTTCACTTGTTCACCCAATCATACCCATATTTGGCATCTTGTTACAGACCTGTTAGGCGTATGCCAATGTGAATCGAATCCCACATTGATATTACAATGAAATCTGGTATACAACCACCATGTTGCTTTCTCGTGCGGATCGATCCAGTCACATGTATACAACGTATACCCATATTCACAACTCAAGTATTAAGTGTGATAACATTGAGATATTATCCTGAGGACCAAAAGGGATATTCACCTCAAAGTACGCCGCGTAGTGGTCTCCAAAAGGAAGCTGGTTGGCGGATCACCCCAGATCAGCTCAGAGAGATCCGCTGGCGGACCTATAAGGCGAATCTCTCCATTCGCCTCTATAACGGCTGGCCGCCGACTCGGCCATAAAAGAGAGTTATTAATTAGCTAATCCGCCAGGTTCAGAATAACCCGTAACCGCCATTAATGAGGCATTAATGGAGACTTTCTAGTTACCTGAAGGTTACAACTTCCCAGCTATATATAGCCTGATCCCCTAGGTTATCAAGGTACACGCACATTCTCACCATTCTTGTCAATTCCGTTGGTTTCCTTGATCAATCTTACTGACTTTGGCATCGGAGTGTCCCCGGCCGATCCCAACGGCACCTCACAGGGAAGTGCTCCGATCAAGGATTTTTCCTCAAGTTAACAAAGTGTTATGGCTAGTGTCAATTACTACCATATAGTAGTCGAATATACAAGTTTGTGGTCCTAATCATTCCCATGATAGAATAGACTTGGGATGTGGTTTTACGATTATCAATCAATGGATTCTCTATTCATATTATAGCACAAGATGTAAATGAACTAGATTAATGCCTTTCGTTATAAAAAAAAAAAGATTAATGCCTTTATTAATGTAACACAAATAGTGAATCTATGCAAAAATAATCACAAGCATAATACAATATTATGAACCAATGCCCTAAACACTAGGGTACACCAACATCAATATAGGTAGGGATCCTCTAAAGTTGAAAAGCCTCTAGAGTTGGTGGAGTTGTAATCTCAACCATTAAGTGCAACATTAATGGATGAGATTTAATTGATAAATTTTAATATTTAATTAGTCATTTATTGTTCAATCAAATCTCATCCATTCATTTTGTAATTAATAGTTGAGATGCATATAACTCCACCAACTCTAGAAGACTTCAACTCTAGAGCATCTCTACCCCATCAATACACCTTCCTTAATTAGCTTTAGTTTCACCCTCCAACTGTAAGTCTCATGGAGCATTTTGACAAGTTGAAGAAATCAGAATCATCACCAATTAGCCACAAGTTGGGTGGCCTAAAAGAGTTGTATGATTGTGTTGAGGATTGACTTCATACTTTCTCCCGCAATAAGCATAATGAATCTATATAGAGGCACTGAATGCATGAATAAGGGTATTGGATATGTGCAACACCATTAGAGATTTTCTCTCACGGAGGAAAGAAAGCATGCAGGGCATATAATCTTCTCTTAGAAGAAGAAGTCTAAATGCAAAATCCAGTTTAAAGAAACTTTACCAAGCCATTATCATTATCAAGTATCTTAGGAGATTGAAGAGACAGGACAAGAATTCCAGAACTAGAATCTGAATATATCAAACACTGAAGAAGGATATTTCACATTTCCCTCAACTTTTTTACTTCTCCGTCCCTAGTTTCTTAGGCCTAAACTTTGAAGTACTATGTACTGTTGTATTAATTTAAATAGAGATGAACATTCTATATACTAGAGTCCAAGACTGATATATGCTTCCTACCTCACAGAGAAAAATGGTTTTCTTTAAATATAAGATTTAGTTCATGCATCCTATCCTTCTGTTAGGATAATTAAATTGAGAAATACATTAGATTAGATATCTGTTAATCTCATTTTAAATGTAGGAATAATTGATATTTGAGAATAAGTAAAATATATGCATCCACCAATGGATGATGCATCCGCACATTTGGGAGACAGATTATTGTTTTAGGCAACTTTTATCAGTACAATAATGTAGGATGATGGCGTTTATGCAACTTTTATCAGTACAATAATGTAAGATGATGATATAAAATATAAAGGTAAAACCATATACTTACTTAGGACGGATAATCTTGTTGACTTAATGTGTTTGTGGTTTCAGAATATATGATATAAAATATAAAGGCAAAAATCCCGTTTCGATCCTTTAATGGTTGATAAATTAAGAAAATAATATTTTTGTTGAAGATTTGATGCAGGTCTGATGTTTTGAGAACAATGGAAAGAAGATGAAAAGAAGCCATTGTTTTCTCTTGTAAATGTAAGAATGTTGTGAATGTAGGGATGATATGCTGTTTAATCCATGTAATTGCATATTATTAGCTGTCCTATTTCAAGTTTTAGGACCAGTACTCCTACCAATGTCTCATCATTGTCTTTGCACGAAACAAATTCCTCATGTTATTAAATAGGCTTAATACATACCCAGCCCCCTAAAGTTGTCCATTTTATTCATTTAACCCCTTCAACTTAAGGGACATCCTTTTAACCCCCTAAACTCCAAAAAAACGCTACTTTTAACCCCCTATCATCCGACGTGGCATTGACCTAGTCAACGTTTGTGTCTCAAACACAGGAGGCGCGTGGGAGGATTTTGTTCTTGCCTCCAACGGTAAAAAAAATGCATACAGCCCCCTAAAGTTGTCCATTTTGTTCATTTAACCCCCTCACCTCACGGGACAACCCTTTAACCCCCTAAACTCCAAAAAAATCCTAGTTTCAACTCAAGTACGGGCATTGGAGATAAAGAAGATTTAATTGGTGTCTTTCTAATTTTTAATTGGTGCTTTTTTTGGTCTCAATCCACGTTGGAATTGTAAAAAATGCTTTAACTTTGTATGAATTATGATCACAGTGTATATAGATGCAGTGGAAGGCAATACAAAGAAAGAGTTAAAATCTGATTTGATATGAAGTATAGACTACAGTGGAAGAGAAGTGATAACTAAATGATATTTATAGCAATTTTTCAATATTAAGGACTTTCAAAAGAAGAAAGTAGGAAAGAAAAGAGCAAATTATACACACGGACAACATTATATTTCGGCAGTCTAAAATATGGGGTTAAAAGTAGCATTTTTTTGGAGTTTAGGGGGTTAAAGGGGCGGCCCGTGAGGTGAGGGGGTTAAATGAACAAAATGGACAACTTTAGGGGGCTGGGTAATTCAGGATACACACGTGTCACGCGCGTGATACACACGGACAATATTATATCTCGGCATTCTAAAATAGGGGGTTAAAAGTAGCGTTTTTTTGGAGTTTAGGGGGTTAAAAGGATGTCCCTTAAGTTGAAGGGGTTAAATGAATAAAATGGACAACTTTAGGGGGCTGGGTATGTATTAAGCCTATTAAATATTAAAAAGGTTCACTTACATTATAGTAATTATAATTTATGAGAAATAATTGGAATATGTAGCTGCATTTGTTTCAGATCAGGATATTTTAGATTTTGTTAAAATCACAATTTTGGTTTGTTGTTGTTGTTTTTCTTTTTTTTTTTTGTCAAACTTTAATCTCGGATATCAATGATGTATGTAATATCAATATAATGATGGATTTATTCATGGATTTATTCTCTAATCTCAAAGGAACCCGTAATGAACTCAGATATATTAATTAACGTTCAATAGATATAATGCTTACCTCTTGTAGTGCAGATCGGTTGATTAGCTGCGGAAGAAACAAACCGTGACTCAGTGTCAGCAATCTAGATGAAGACTACACTAGAGGAGCAGTGACCGTAGTTCCCGAACCAAGAACACACACTGCAATAGGAGTGGGCAGCAGCTAGTGCAGGGAGAGAGGAGAGCTTTTGCCTTTTGGAGTTATTGGCAGTCTTTGTGTATTGTGAATATAGTATTAGGTTTAGCTCTCTTAACTATCTATTTATAGCTAGCCTAAACTGTAACTCATAAGATTACCGGCGGACTTATTAGATCTGTAAATGGGTCGAAGTCCGTTTACTCTATTAATTCCTACAATATATTTTTTTTTTAAAATTGACAATAATATAAACCGTATTTAATTACAAAATATATCGATATTATTTCAAGGGTGTAATTCAAATTAAAAAATGCCAACAAAAAATTTAAAGTGTCGTTAAGTAATTATAAAAAACGACACTTTTAATGTTTTAAAAGGAGACAAAAAAAAAATAAAAAAATAAATATTTTCAATTTACAAAATAGCAGACAGTGATCTACGGCAAAATCTGTATGGTCTTTAATTTCAAGTAATGTTATGCTTTGCTTTTACAAATTTGTGGTTAAATTAAAAAAAAAAAAAAAAAAAAAAAGTGTTGCTATGAGATTTCCAAGCGCCATACGAATATAAAAAATATGGCTGAATTTCTAAATATGAGAACAAAACTGTTTCACCGATATTTTAATTTGCGCAAATGTCGTAATTAATCTACTTAATTTGATCCAAATGGGTAAAATTAATGGAGTTAGGGACAATGAGGCAATTTAATTTAAATTGGCTTGGATTTGGTTTTATTTTGCCAATTGTATGTTTTTCGTCAAAATATGTAAGAAATTAGAAGTATTAGATCGATTTGGTAATTTACCAATTATTCTGACTGATTGGGTAATTAGCCAATTAAATCAATGAAGGAGCTGCACAAAAATCGTTGAAGTTGGAAAGTGGGGTAGTGGAGCTGAAACATGGGTTAGTGGGGAAAAAGCAGTTATGAAACTTCCTTGCTTTGCAGTTACAAAACTTCATTGCTGAAACGTGGAACTTTCTTGCTGGGCAGTTTCCAACATAATTTTTAAATTTACAACAAAAAGATATAATTCAGCAGCAAAAACAATTAGTAGATGAGATCAGTTACAGAACTTATTGGAACTTCCTTGATGAAACGTAGAAGTCAGATTTCCAATTTTTGTAAATTTTTCACAAAATTACTGGCATGCACCCAATATGATCCAATTCACTCAAAAAGGGCGTTAAACAATTTGGCACGTTCGGTGGGACCCAATTACGATGCCAACACTCAATCATGGATTCAATGGTGAATCTCAGTTTTATTGAGTCTTAGGATGCAGAATTTGTACCTAGTAATACAGGACAAAAATTTGATTCAATGGAGAGTTCTTTGGAGATTGTCACCGCTTTGCGCAATATGTAAAAAACGGTGGAAAACATGACCAAACTGCTCATTGATGGTTTTGTACAGAAGCAGATAAAGGAGACTCCAATAAGAACTAGGAGGGTTCAAGCGGAGCCAAACATGGTTATTTCTCCTACAAAAGGGAAGGAATATGTGGTGGTGCTTGATTCACCACAACAAAGGAAAGAGGTTACAGAAATTCATCTCAGTTCCCCATTGGAACGCTATCCCACTCTTTTACCAAAGAAAGAGCCGCATCGGAGAAAGCATGCTTGGGGTATCGATCTTGGTGCAAAAAACTGAACAAAAATTGACCCAAAAAAATCTCCCTAAGCAGAAGCAGAAAGATTCTATTAAGAAGAAGCCTAAGGATTTAATCGATTCGGGGGGGCATTCTTGAACCATTTGAACAAATGTGCATATTTTTGGTTCTAAGGTACTTCATTTATATTTCTGCTTATGATTATGTATCCATTTGAACTAGGCAAAGACCAATGGATATTTTATTATTTGAGGAGATCACTTAGAAGTGTTGTTGGGGAAGAAAGCAATAAAGAGCTAATAGTAGCTCTCTGTTAGTTATGTTAGTTCTTTTTTCTCAGTTTGACGAATTGAAATTAACTTTATTTAAGTGTCTGACCTAATCTATTTGACAGTTAAGAATAAGATTCGATGAACTAAACGCCGCAACCCACGCCGTCTAGGTTCCGCCGCCTGCTTCGGTTTCGGCCGTCACCATCGCCTCGGAATCGGCGTTCTCTATTGCTCACCTATTCTCCCGTGAAGCTTTTACTAAACACAATCAGCCACCTGCTTCAACCATTCCCACAGATTGCATCTCCCGGCTCTTCAGCATGGATTCTTTCTCCTCGGCTATGGCTTCACCGCCCCTTCCATCTCGGCCGCCTCCTTTCAAATCCTTCACCGCCGCTGTCACAGGGCCAGACGATTCAGTACCAGTGCTGGACAAGCCCATGATTTCAGAAGACGGGGGTTTTAAAGCTATAAAGATTCAGCAATCAATGTACAATGAACGGATTCAGGCTTGCCAGCATTCGGTAATCGGTAGAATCACCTTATCCAAGGAAGAGAAGCCTTGGAAACATCAGGATTTAAAGCTCAAATTGAAGCATATTTGGGGATTAGCGGTGGATTGGAAGCTCATTTCTCTGGGTCGCGGTTTCTATCATATTATAATGCTGAGGTTATCAGAACGATTTGGGGGCAGGGTGCAATTCCTTTATGCCCTAGTATCATGAGATTTATCCCCTGGTCACCCGGATTTGACCCGGAGGCTCACCAGTCCACATCAGCTCAGGTATGGGTTCGCTTTTGTAATCTTCCATGGGAGTTTTGGGATAAACGGATTATGACTAGCATA
Organism: Euphorbia lathyris; assembly: GCF_963576675.1. Lineage (NCBI taxonomy): Eukaryota > Viridiplantae > Streptophyta > Magnoliopsida > Malpighiales > Euphorbiaceae > Euphorbia > Euphorbia lathyris. Next base: position 75,750,372 of record NC_088914.1, on the reverse strand, counting down.
GCCAGAGCAGTTGGGGTACCTTTGAGATTTGATAGGAATACTATTGAAGGGGAATTAGGCCATTACGCTAGGATTCTTATTGATGTAGACCTTGCAAAGGAACTGCAATATAAGCTTAGAGTTGACACAGATTCCTCAAGGCAGTGGGTTACTTTGGAGTATGAAATATTGCCTAGTCTGTGCTCCATCTGTCGATCTATCGGACACTCGGCTATCAGTTATCGACGGAATCCGGGAAAGGAAGTTAATGAGGAACGGCAACAGAGAGAGGTAAGCAAAGGATGAATTCGCCAGTGAGGCGTGGTAGGTCCAAATCGAGGAGCGAGATGCCCTCAACTTCTTGGCGCCCAGTTAGCAAAGAGCCGGTCAATTCAAATCCATTAACAGGATCCATCCCAAGGAGGTGGGAAAACTACTCGGCCTCAGAGGCTGATTCAGACAGTGAGGAGGTGAATCTTGATGCACATCCGATTCAGGTTATTCAGAGGTGTCCACCAGCAGCTCATAATGTGCCATTGAATGGGGGTTGGCAATTTACAGTTCCTCTAGGCATAAATGATCCCATGGGAGTCTCGTTTAGCCCAATCATGATCCCCACGGCACAGCGGGAGGCTTCAGTTTTATTGATCACACAGGGTAAAGAGGGATGTAGTCAAGGAAATCCTACCATGTTGCTGGAGGAGCCGGCCACAGTTATTGGAGAAAAAGAAAATGAACAGTCTTGGTCCATTGTCAGTAGGAAAAAGCCTAAACAGATTAGAACTCGGAGCTTTCGCAGTAAGCGAGAGAGCCGCATGCCCTTCGTTATCAATGATCACACTATTTTGGAATTATAGAGGAATTTGGTACCCAAGAACTCAAAGAGCCTTAAAGCTTCTGTGTCAAACACATCGACCTGATCTTCTCTGCATCGCTGAGCCTATGGTTGACTTCTCTACGATCTCGGACGGATTCTGGTCCTCCATTGGTATGTATTTCATTGCAGGTAATATCCCTTCCTCACTATGGTTGCTTGCTAGGGACCCTAGCAATGTCTCTCTTCTCAGTTGCCATCGACAATTTCTTACGTTTTCCTTTCAATTTGGGAGCTCTCTTATGAAAATTGGTGCGATTTATGGTAGCACTTCTGCATATGAAAGATGTGATTTATGGGAGGGGCTTTCTCATATTGACAGTAATTCACCTTGGCTGATCATTGGGGATTTCAATGCCGTTACTAGAGCTCACGAGAAGTCTAGTAACCCTCCTTCTTCTCGTTCTTGCAGGGAATTTCGAAATTTTATTGATGACTGTAATTTGCTTGACATTGAGGCTGCGGGTCAGTTTTACACTTGGTCAAATGGACGTCGGGGTAACTCGCTCGTGGAATGCTGATTGGATAGGGCGCTGGGTAATTCTGAATTCATTGATCTTTGGAACTCGGTAAATTGTTGTGCGCTGGCCCGTTACAGATCTGATCATAGTCCGCTCCTCTTAGACTGTAAGACCCCGTCCCCGAGGATTACTAGATTCAGGTTCCACTCTATGTGGTTGTCACATACTACACTAAAGGAGGTAATCAAATCACATTGGGTCTCCTCCTCTCTCTCGTTACCCCCGGGGCAGCTGCTCTGTCATAAACTCCGTACTCTACGGCCTATCCTACGGAATTGGAATAAAATAGTATTCGGTAGGGTTGAACACAACATCAAACTCACGAAATCTAAGATTGCGGAGCTGCAGAAACAGATTTTAGATTCGGGTTGGTCGGTTGAACTCTCTGATCAGGAAACAACGGCTAGAGAAAACCTTGATGTTCAGTTTGCAGCATTAGGAATGTCTGTACCGTGAGAAAAGTCGTGCTAAGTGGTTAGCCGTAGGGGATCGCAACACTGCGTTATTTCACATGGCAGCCAAGGTAAGGAAAATTACATCCCACTGTAATTCCTTTATTATTTCTGGTGATCAGCCTACCTTCAATCAAGATGAAATTCTTGCGCATGCTGTGGATTTTTTCTCCTCTCTGTTCCGCAGTGATAGGCGTGAAAGTAACCTTTCACAGGTGTCTGAGGTCGTCCCGGCGGTTGTAACTAATGATGACAATGATTTCCTCACTGCTAAGCATAGCGCATAGGATATCAGAAACAAGGTTTTTAGTATGAGTGCGGATAGCGCTCCGGGTCCGGACGGATTTGGTGGCGCATTCTATCAGCATTTCTGGGATGTGATCGGCGAGGATGTCTGTAATATGGTCCAAGCTTTTTTCTCTAATGGTTATATCTTCCCTCGGCTTAACTCCAATTTAATGGCTCTTCTTCCAAAAATACAAGGGGCGAATAGAATTGAGAACTTCAGACCTATTGTGATGAGCAATTTCTCAACCAAGATTATTTCCAAAATTCTAGCGGATCAGCTAGCGGTGATTGCTGCTCGAATTATCTCCCCGAACCAATTCGGATTCATCAAAGACCACAGTATTCAGCAATGCATCGCGTCTACCTCGGAAGGTATAAACATGCTTGATAGGCGTGGCTATGGGGGTAATATGGCATTAAAAATTTGACATTCGGAAGGCAATTGACACCTTAGATTGGAATTTCTTATTAGTCGTGCTTGAAGCTTTTGGGTTTTCTTTACAGCTTAGAGATTGGATTCTAAATATTATATCCTCTTCGTGTATCTCAGTTTTAATTGGTGGCCAGGCTAAAGGGTACTTTGGCTGTTCGAGGGGGGTCAGGCAGGGGGATCCGCTCTCGCCTATTTTATTTGGGTTGGCAGAAGATTTTTTCTCACGCTGGATCACCAAAATAGAGGAGGTTGGTTGCTTCGCTCCAATGAATTACACCGGTAACACGCCCTTTCCCTCTCACTTACTCTATGCGGATGACATGTTGGTATTTTGCAAGCCTACTCTGAATAATGCTAAAGCCCTGAAGGAGATTTTCCGGTTCTATGGAGAGATTGCTGGTCAGGAGGTTAGTTGGGGAAAATCAAATGTCTATTTTGGGAAACAGGTCTCCCGTGTCAGGGGTAATAGGCTCGCCTCTTTCCTTGGAATCTGTAGGGATTGTCTACCCCTCCATTACCTCAGCGTCCTGCTATTCAAAGGAGCACCGAAGGCGCGCTATTTTTGCAGTATGGCCTATAAATTCATATCCAAATTCAACAATTGGAAAGAAAGTGCCCTCTCATTGGCAGGACGACTCTCATTGATCAACTCAGCGATAACGGGTTCCATTGTACACTCGTTTTTCGTCTATAAATGGCCTGCTAATGTCATTCATCGGATTAATAAGGCGGTGAGGAACTTTTTATGGACTGGCTGTATCGATAAAGGGAAAATGATTTGTGTTAAGTGGAAGGTCAGCTGTCTTCGAATGAAGGAATGTGGCCTTGGCGTGAAATTTTTTGGGAATTTTAATTCTACGCTGTTAGGGAAGGTGTGTTGGAGTTTGATCCAAGGGAATGGTTTTATGGTTGATCTACTGAAACGAAGATTCTTTACGGCTTCTGGCAATCCAAAAAATTGCATCTACCTTTCTTCCATTTGGTCTTCTTGCAGGATGATGTTTTCTATCATTAACAACAACACTCGTTGGTGGATTGGGAGCAGTTCGTCTCTGAAATTCTGGACGGATCGATGGATAATCCTGACAATCGCCGACCGGCTCTCCATCCCTACTGCAGAACAGCGGCATCTGGGTGATGTTGGTGTGCCCTAGTTCTTAGGCATTGGTTCATGTATATTGTATTATGCTTTTTGATTATTCTTGCATAGATACACTATTTGTGTTACATTAATAAAGGCATTAATCTAGTTCATTTATATCTTGTGCTATAATATGAATAGAGAATCCATTGATTGATAATCGTAAAACCATATCCCAAGTCCATTCTATCATGGGAATGATTAGGACCACGGACTTGTATATTCGACGATTGTATGGTAGTAATTGATACTAGCCATAGCACTTGATAAGTCAGTTGTGAATATGGGTACATGTTGTATACATGTGACTGGATCGATCCGCCCGAGAAAACTACATGGTGGTTGTGTCATTAGTTTTCTTAAGTAGGTCTCTAACTATCTTCAGACCAGATTTCATTATAATATCAATATGGGATCCGGTTCACTTTGACATACGCCTAACAGGTCTGTAACAAGATGCTAAATACGGGTATGATTGGGTGAACAGGTGAACACGTTGGTATTGATATTGAAGTGATGGAATTACCACTCATGTAATAGTGAGATGATATCACAGGCCACTTGATAAGTGAGATTGATAAGTGTGTGGCCACACCCTGATAAGTAGTTTACTTATCTGTTTCATCAATCTACTTAAGATCAAGAAATATCATAAACATCAGAGAGGATGACAGCCGCCATGCCTGTAGTTTATAATATCGATATCAAATGGTAAAAGAAGTTAAGAGATAACTACAGGGTCTCTGCATCTTTAGACTGCTGAAACTCTGTCTTGGTTAGGGGCAGTAATGGTTTGCTAGAACCCACTTACTGTCTGTGGACCGTGAGCCCACTGCTAGCTAAGGACAGTCTCATAGGATCGTGCACATCGAACATCTGAGTTAGAACTTATAGAACGGTACATTGGAGAGATGAAATTAATTAATTGATTGATAGTAAAATATCAAGGTAATTAATTGGTGGTTAATTAATCGATTAATTGATACTTTGTATCAAGGTAATTGATTAATGGTCTTAAGTGTTGAGTATTTAATTGATTAATTAGTTTACGGGGTGTAATTAATTAATTTGTAAATTAATGAAATTGCATTCGGTGAATAATTAATTAAACTAATACGTTAATTTATTAATTGGTGTTGTTTGTTTAATTGGGGTAATTAAATTTAATCTAATCATAATTAATTGCATAGAATAAATATTATTGATATTTATTTATGTAATTAGATTAGGATTGGATTAGTTTTGTAATTAACCAATTAACCCTAAACCAATTAGGTTTAGGAATACACTATATATATAAATTAAAACACTCTAAAACCCTAATTAACCTACACATATTCGGCCACCACTAATCTAGAGAAAAGTTTTTTCCGCCACTCATATGGAAAGTGGAGGAATTGTTTTGGAAAAATTCAAAAATCTCTCCCGTTCTTCGTTCGTTCTTCGGCTAGCACCGGTTCTAGCTCGATAGCTGTTCGTACACCTGACTACGGAGATCTTACTACCTTATGGATTCTTCAGCCGTCTCTAGAAGAGACAGTCCGGGTATGTTTATATCCTTAAACAGATCCAAAAGGTTTTATTCAATCAATGGTTAACGGACAAAGATCAAACTAAAAGGGATTAGAAATAAATTTTAAACCACAATTCCGCTGCGCTACAGTTGATTAACTGGCAATAATCCCTAACAGGTGAGTCGGTTGAGGATTACCTTTCCGACAATGCTTGGGAGAGGCTGGATCAGTTGCCCGCCGATATTCAATTTCAGATTGAATAGATACAGCAGGGACGCGACACGAACGATGTCTGCATTTGGGAGCCAAGCAAGAAAGGCCAGTTCACGGTCAAAAACCTATATGCTTCGATTAACAGCTCGATTTCGGGGAATGTCTGGACGCGGTTTATTTAGGGGAAGAATATTTCGCCCTCTCGATCAATAACCTGCTGGAGTGTATTGCAAGGCAGAATACCTACTCTTGACCGTCTTTAGAGCCGCGGGGTTCAGCTTGCACCGCGATGTGTGTTGTGTAGCTCGAGCTTGGAAACGATAGATCACCTATTTGTGACCTGCACTTTTTCTGCTAAGCTTTGGCGAAAGCTTTGCTGTCTGTTCCGGATAAACATGCCTAACAATGCAGATTTTCTCAACTTTTTCATTAACATTTGTGATATTAATTTTGGTTCGCAGGTAAGAAGCATTTTGCGAGTCGATGTGGTTAGTTGCATTTGGCTTATTTGGCGTACGAGAAACAGAGCCATCTTCGATTTTGAGCCCCCTTCAATCCAAAATTCATTCATTATGCTCCGTTTAGCTATTCGGGAAGCAAATATCGGGTTATCTGGGTTCTGTAGCACTAGCACTGATCACCTGGTCCTTGATCAACTTCAAATCACCCCACGGCCCCCGCTGGCTCCAAACATTATGGCTGTCCGTTGGAGATTCCCTCCCTACGGCTGGTTAAAGGTGAATACGGATGGCTCGGCACTTGGGAGTCCAGGTCTTGCAGGTGCAAGTGTCGTCTTTCGCACTCACAGGGGCTTCGCTAGAGGTTGTTTTGCCTTCTCAATCTCCGATTCATTTGCTTACATGGCAGAACTAAGAGCAATCATCTTTGCCGTTGACGTTGCGTGGGAAAAAGGGTAGTACTGCCTTTGGATTGAGTCAGACTCATCATATGCTGTCAATTTATTGCGGTCTCGTTCAACATCGTTTCCCTAGACCATTCGGCAAGATTGGCTGCAATTGCCTGTCTCAATGCTCGGGAATGATGATTTTCGTGTCTCACAGTCCCCGCCTCTGATGTCTGCTGGTGGCCCGCGGTGCCGGTTTTCTGTAATTCATTTATTCTGGACGACATTCACAATGTTTGTCAGTTTCGTGGTTCTTAGATCAACTTTTACCTTTTCTTTACATTCTTCTTGTATACTCTCTCCATTTTTTATTTAATTTATTCATTCGGGTTTGCTTGGTTAGCGGCTGGGGTACCAACCTAGTTGGGATGTCAGTCATAACCAGGTATCGTCCCCATCTTCATTCAAAAAAAAGTTATGTTAGTTCTATGTTTTTATTTATTTATTTTTTTATTTCCCTAAATAGAAAAGGCTGTAGAAAAGAGAGGGAAATTGAAATATTGATGAGATTTAATGGAGATTGTTTTGGGTGGAAGATAAGCAGAAGGTAAGAAAGACGAAGAAGAAGTGGCGTATGTGTTTGAGCCATTTTATGACAAAAATGCTAATCAACCACTTAAGTTTCTATTTTTTTTTGCATTTGATCAACATGTGTTTATTAATTTCATTAACGAAACACATGGGAGGTAATTGTTTCATCCATATTTTAATTTGGGCCAATTTCGTTATTAATCTACTTAATTTGATCCAAATTGGTAAAATTAATGGAGTTGGATACAATTAGGCAATTAGGTAATTTAATTTGGCTTCGATTTGGCTTTACTTTGCCAATTGTACATTTTTGTGAAAAATTAAAAGTATTGGACCGATTTGGTAATTTATCAATTATTCTGGCTGAATTGGATAATTAGCCAATTAAATCAATGATGGAGCTGTACAAAAATCGTTGCAGTTGGAAAGTGGGGTAGTGGAGCTGAAACATGGGTTAGTTAGCGAAATCAGTTGAAGTTCCTTGCTGAGTAGTCACAGAACTTTCTTGCTTAAACGTTGAACTTACTTGTTGAAACGTGGAACTTTCTTGCTGGACAGTTTCCAACATATTTTTTTCTAGCAGAAAAATATAATTTAGCAGCAAAATTAGTGGATGAGAGCAGTTACAAAACTTATTAGAACTTACTTGCTGAAACATGGAACTTACTTGATGGACAGTTACCTACTTTTTTTTAGAGCATAAATACAAGTTTTGGCAGCAGGAAAAGCTATACAACTCAACCAACAATAAAAAACCAAAGAACAACAAAACAACATAATGACTCAAAAGTCTTGAAAAAATCTCCACAACAATTGTTGTCAATTTCTTTCAATTTTCAATTGCGTTAAATTATACACTTTTTTTCAATTGTCAATTCCAAGTTTTTTCTATCTGTAATCCTTTCAATTTTAGAATCTCAATTTCGATTATTCAAGCATTCATTTTTCTTCTCAATTTCAAATTTGGCATCATTTCTTTCAATTAATCTCGATATCCGTAGACATAATTGACGAACTTTAAGCTTTTTATATCCTTTAAGCTTTCACACAATCTTTTGATTTAGAAGTCAGATTTCCAACTTTTGTAATTTTTCTACACAATTACTGGCACACTTGCAATCCGATTTACTCAAAAAAGGCGTTAAACAAAAACTAAATGGCGTTTTTAAGTTAAAAAAATTGGGACACTTTTTATCATTGTAATATCTAAACCACTTATTACTAAACAAATGTTGACGCTTTTTTCTAGATGTACAATTCAATTTTTGAAAAGAGAAAATTTCATCAAAAATCAGATTTAAGCTTTTATTTACAATTATGAAAATCGTTTTTATGTATTTTATTATTATATGATTCTTAAAATATCAAAATATTATAACTTTATTTTTGTTTTTCGTCAAATTTTCAGTTAATTAGTTGTATGGAAAAATAGAGTTTTAAAAAAAATCACACAATTTTTTTTTTTTTGGTAAGAAGGAAAGAAAAAAAAACAAACAAACAAAAACCTAACCCGGGATCAGTCTAGGAAGACTGACCCCAATCCTATCCTCAAGAAGAGAAGGTAACAGAAAAGAAGGAGGAACGGAAAGGGTAGAAACACCTAACATCCCCCCATGCCCAGCAGCTGCCAAGCGATCCGCCACGCGGTTTTGCTCCCTATAAATATGGGAGAAGGTAAGAGAATCGAAGGCAGGACGAAGCCTCAAGATGGCTTTAATGAGATTCTGACTCTTAAGACAAACAGTCTGTCTATCCGAAATCCTGTTGATAGCCTCCAAATTGTCAGACTCCACCGAAAGTCTTTTAACACCCATGCGAATGGCGAAAAAAAAAAAAAAAAAAAATCACACAATTTGATATTTAAATAAATTGTTTAAGAGTTTGAAAAACTTGTAAATAATTTGTCTAGTCAGATTATTGTGTAATTTACCCTTTCAAAAATGACAATAGGCAATTAAAAGTGTCATTAAGTGATTATAAAAAACTATAAAATTTAAAAAATGCGATCCGATTTTTAATTATGGGGATAAAAAAAAATATTCACTTGAAAAAATATCAAGATACATTTTCACGATGTAAATTGTTTTGAAAAGCGTGGGTTGTATTTTAAAATTTCACAAATAATATAAAGCGTTGGTAAGTGACAGTAAAAATCAACACAAATACAAAAGTACGATTACTTTGAAAAATATGGACAGACATACCAACCAATGTTGTAAAAAGTGTCATAATAGATATTTTTTTCTTTTTCTTCTTTTGGAGTAGTCAGATCTGATTAAGTCTCAATGATTATTTCAATGAGATAATCGTGATCTATCTAGGCTTGGCTGAATATAATACTGCTACATTAGTTCATAGCAAGAGAATGTTTGGCTTCTATAAATTATAAAAGCAATATAGAGTATATAGCAGCTTAGGGGCCCTTTTTTAGTAGGAGAGGTTTAGGTTTTAAGACATTTGGGACCATATCCAGCGTGAGACTAGTTAGTTAACTCTATGGATAGACTAAAGGTAAGAAAGCTTTAAATTAAAGTACATTTAAATTCCTCTCATTCATTTCTTTGAAGCTTTCATTGGCCTGGGATAAAAGATGCTCTTATACCCACATATTTTTAGTGCCGACATAATAATATTTATGTTTAATTAAATGGCTGATTGCTGAATTCAGCAGATTAATTTCAACTAGGTTGGTATCATTAGGGTGACAGTCCTGATATTCCAGAATCAAATTTATTAAAATAAATGAAAACTTGAATATTGTTAACAGAAAATTTAAAAAATGAAAGAATAAAATGGAAATTAAACAAGACAAAATTACTCTTTGCAAACCAAAATTATAAAAAATAAATCTCACCAAAAAGGTAGGTGTTAAATCCCTTAATAAATTTACATTGCTTAACTTAGGAAATACAATATTTGGAAAACTAAAATGACTTATAATTTGAAAAAAATACATTTTTTGAAATGACTTATATAATGACCCTTTTTGCTAAATAGTTGTTAGTTGATTATGTTAGTTGATTTGACTAGTTGATTGTTAAACTTGTTCGTAAAACTTAAGTGATTGTTAATAGATGTTTGCGTAAAATGATGAATAAAAAAATGGTAAAACATTTATTTAGGTTTAAAAGGTAGTAATTAGGGGTTAAAATGTCATTCAAAAGAAATTAAGTAATAAACTAATTGAAAAAACTTCAAAACCCAATTTTTTCAAAATTAGCTTTTTAAACCCTCTTGCAAATATCTATTCACCAAACACAATATTAAAGACTTTAGTTTTATAGTAGTTCATAACTCTAATTTTACTCGAAAAAAATCTTTCTAAATGACCAATAAAACTGAGGGAGTAGTTATTAACTGAACCCAATGAGTTTAGTTATATTATAATTCCTATATGTAACCCTAGATGTAGAGTGAACCCTTAACCCTTATATATAAATAAACACAATCAATTTAGTCTAGCATGCTTCATTCATTTTGCTCCTCTAAAAAATGTGCATTCTTCTATCATCACCAATTCTTAATTTATCTTTTCCCAAACTGAAGCATAAAACTACCAAACCTACTAAATCTAAAACACTATGCTCTCTTAATCCAAACACTTCCACTCAAAGTATGGTCAGACGCTCTGGAAATTTTAAACCTACCATTTGGGATTTTGATTTTGTTCATTCCTTGAGGAGTGAATTTGTGGTATTCACTTTCTTATTCTTCTTTCTTCTTTCTTTGACATTGTTTAGAAAATAATTATTAAGGCCAAAATTCATTTTCAAAGACAAATAAAGTAACAAAATTATCTTCGAGCATTGCAACAGATTTTTAAGTCGGTTCTTAAGTTAAAATTTGAGGATAGAGAATGAAAAATCAGCTCCAATACCCTCTTAGTCGCTACTCAAATCACTAAGAGCTTCTCAATCCTCTCTATTAATAGAGAGCCTCTCTCTCCACCACCTCCTAGAGTCTATTATTGAAGAGTCTCTCTCCCCATACTACTATTAGTAAATATAAAAACAATTAATAATTTTAATGGTAAAATAATAAATAAGGAGGGAATACAAGGAGTATTGCTCAAGATTATATTCTTACTCAATCTTAAATTACTAAAAGTCAATTTTTTATATTATTTTTAGAGAGTGCATTAAAGTCTTGTAGATGGTTTTAGTTGCAGCTTTCTTTCTTTTCCTACTGCCTGCTGCTCCGACCATAATTATATATAATGCAGGAAGAAAAGTATACAAATCGTATTAGAAAGCTCAAGGAAAAAGTGAAGACGATGCTCACCAAATCCATAACTCCTTTGGATCAACTTGAGCTGATTGACATCTTACAAAGACTTGGATTAGCATATCATTTCCAAGATCAAATAGATGGACTTCTGATGAATATTTTCAATAAAAGACAACATAGTGATAAATCAATCAAGAAAGATTTGCACACCACAGCTCTTGAATTTAGACTCTTGAGACAACATGGGTTTAACATATCTCAAGGTTGCATATATAAAAATTAAAAGGGAAAAGTATTGAAGAACATCACCGACTATGAATTTTCTAGAGTTTAGAAAGAGATTATTTTGTTGTGTTTCAACATTAAATGGAGAAGTATGGGTCAAATTGAAAAATGAGGCTTGAATGGGTAGGTGGAAGATGATTGTTGGAAATCAAGTAGACAAAAATAACATGTTTGGCCGACCAAATTGACTAATATTATAATAATAGTATCTAATACAATTTGTGGTGAGAATTGATTCAAGCACCGACCTAAAGGTTAATTGGCCATTAATGATCTGTATAAATGCTTAACATATACAAATATTGAAAAATTTACATCGTTCCTATGATTTCAGATGGGATGTGAATGAAATTGAACAACTTCCGGACTATATGAAGATATGTTTTGTATCTCTCCATAATACAATCAATGAAATAGGTTATGATGTGCTTAAGGAACATGGTTTTCATATCATTCCCTACTTGAAGAAAGCTGTAAGTATCAATTAATATAATTATTGTTCCTTAACTTGATCATTGGATTCATTAATTAATGGTTATATTGTTCAGTGGGTAGATCTATGTGAAGCCTACTTACTGGAGGCTAAATGGTACCAGATATACACCAACACTCGAAGAGTACACTCAAAATGCATGGATTTCTATTTCTGGCCCAGTTATATTAGTCCATGCATTTTTCCTCACACAGGATAAAATCACAATTGACAGCTTGAAATGTCTAAAGGAGTATCCCGAGATAGTGCGGTTGTCATCTATGGTTCTTCGACTAGCAAATGATCTAGCAACATCTTCTGTAAGTATGCATCTTCTACATCTTATCTTTATACATACAAAAAAATAATTGTGTATGAGTTATTAATCAGGATGAATTGAAGAGAGCCGATGTTCCAAAGTTAATACAAATGTTACATGAATGAAAGTGGAGGTTCAGAAGAAGAAGCACGTCAATATATTCGACTTTTAATTGGAGAGACATGGAAGAAGATGAACAAACAAGGGTGTATAGGTTCTCCTTTACTCTCCAAAGTGTTTATAGGCATAGCAATGGACCTAGCTCGGATGGCACAATGAGCATATCAATATGGAGATGGGTATACTATTCAGGATGGTGAGACCAAAGATTATGTTTTGTCGGTACTTGTTCAACCTATTCCAATTTAGACTACATTTAGAAAAGCTCGTTCAAGTGATACAGGAGAAAAGATATATGAAATAAACATGGTTGTGTCAAATCCATCTTATTTTGTATGTTATATATCATATATATTAATGAGCATGAATATGATTTAGAAGTGAGCATTTTAGCTTGTTCTGTAGTATTTGATATTTAAGAGTTTGGAACCAACATATATTTCTATTGAACTTCAGGAAATTTATACAGAAATACAGACATCAGTTACAACTGACTTCCATAACTTCTCCTTAATCTATGCAATAACTAAATAACTTCTCCTGAATTCAAAATAATTAAATAAAACATTATCTCATAATAAATTAACTAAGGCATATTTCCAACAAACTCCTCCTTGCCTTAGTATTTACAAAACCTTCTGGCTGCTCAACAAAAAATTTCTTCATGAAGATAGCCATTTAGAAACTTGACTACCCTTTATCAACTAGCCTCGCTTTGTGTTTGTTGTTTGTTGATAGAACCATCAGCATTGAGTTTGGTTCTGAAAACCCATTTAACTCCAATTTTCTTTCTATTTTGAGGCATGTCAACTAGCTTCCAAGTGTCATTCTTCTCAATCATACGAAGCTCCTCTTTCATGGCTTCTATCCATTTGTCATCCTTCTCAGCTTCTTTAAATTCTGAAGGCATAAAAACAGCAACATTACTTCTTTCATAGATATCATATAGAGATCTTGTGCCAGGAACAGGAACATCATCAATATTTTCATCAATAATCTGTAAATTAGTTGGTGATTGCATTTCAAATGACTCCTCCCAACTCCATTGTTTATCTTCCATGAACTTGACATCTGGGCTCACAATAATTTTCCCATTTTCTCTAGTGGGCAACCTGTTTTGTAGAAAAACTGCAGTACTCGTTGCTTCTGTCCAAAGATTTTTTGGCAATTCCTTTTCATGAAGCATGCATCTATCCATCTTCATGACACTCTGATTCTTTCTCTCACTTACACCGTTCTGTTGTGGTGTGTAAGGTGTTGTAAGTTGATTGCTAACATGACTTGCTGGTATTGCTTGCTTATCCTCCATCAAATTCAAGGCAAAACTTTTGGCTTTCATCTTCACTTTAAACACATCTTTGCCCCTTGTATCCTTGATGAAGCACCACTTGTCTTCAAAAATAACTTTGAAGCCCTTTTCAACAAGTTGTCCAACACTAAGCAAGTTTTTATCAATGTTAGGCACGTATAAAACATCAGTAATATGTTTTACACCTGCTAAGCTTTCAATGCCCACTGTTCCTTTTCCTTTCACTGAAATAAACTCACCATTTCCAATTTTGACTTTAGAAATGAGAGTTTTATCTATTTCTGTGAAAAGAGTTTGATCGTTGGTCATGTGATTTGTGCAACCACTATCTATCAACCACGCATCACTGGAGGTGTTGTTAATTGCAAAACACGTTGCCACAAAGAGTTGCTCTTCATCTTGTTCTTCTGCTTCAGTTTGTTGTGATCTGCAAACCTTTTCCATGTGGCCCATATTACCACATTTCCTGCACTTGATGTCAGGCCGCCACCAGCATCTTTTTGCCATATGATTCATCTTCTTGCAATATGGGCAAGGTGTGCTCACATCATTTTTGTTATCACTGCTAAACTTGTTATTCTTCTTCTCCATGTAATTTTTGTCTGTGCTGCCTCCTGAACTTTCAGTTTTGGCCTTGAAAGCACCCTCTACCATTTCTTCTTTTCTCATGATTCTCCTTTGCTCTTGAGCCTGTAAAGCATTAACTAATTCTGCCAAAGATATGTTTGACAGATCTTTAGACTCCTCCAAAGAAGAAATCTTAGACTCATATTTTTCTGGCAAAGTAACAAGGATTTTTTGGACAATTCTCTCATCAGAGAACTCCTTACCAAGTAGCCTGACTTTGTTAACAATGCCCAGCATCTTGTCAGAATAGTCTTTAATTGTTTCTGACTCCCTCATCTTCAGCATCTCAAATTCTCTAATCAAATTGAGAACCTGCATGTTCTTGGTTCTTTCATTTCCCTGGTACTCCTTCTTGATGTAGTCCCATATATCTTTTGCTGATTCCAGACTCATGATTCTCGTAAATATGGTGTTGGAAACAGAAGAAAAAAGACAGGCTTTAGCTTTTGACTTCCTTGTCTTTCTCTCCTTATGATTCTTTATCTGTGCCATTGTTGGATTTTGTGGAAGCGGAGCAACTTCATAATCTTCTTCTACAGCCTCCCAAAGATCCAATGCATCAAGATACACCTTCATTTTAATAGCCCAAACTTGATAATTCTGGCCATCAAAAACTGGTGCAGTAACATGATTAAAAGAAAGTGCATCTCCTTCCATTCTCACAGATCCCTCAAGATAATATGCTCTGATACCAATTTGGAACCAACATATATTTCTATTGAACTTCAGGAAATTTATACAGAAATACAGACATCAGTTACAACTGACTTCCATAACTTCTCCTTAATCTATGCAATAACTAAATAACTTCTCCTGAATTCAAAATAAATAAATAAAACATTATCTCATAATAAATTAACTAAGGCATATTTCCAACATGTTCAATGGTAACCCATTGATCATATATATTATTCATTTCCTACAAGTTAATCAAATCATGCAAACAAAGCAGGAAAAAACCATGTCAGATACACATACAATTAATTGTACATCAACATTATAATATAAGAATGGTAATTTTCCACAGATTCAGACTCAATATTCTGCAAATTGTTGATCAATATTCTGCAAGATTATAAATATATAGCGGACTGATGAGATATTGTTGGATCTGTGACTTAGAAATCTAGTTGTTAGAGTCACGATCTAACCTCTCCAAGACATGAAATTGATCGAGAATGGTTTGAATTTTCCTTATAGATGGACCAATTTGTGTCTCAATATCCATCAATCGCCCCCTAAGTTGATTAACCTCATTATAGATCCACATTCTAGCTTCAGCAACCATTTTGTTCAACCTCTAAGCTTTGATGGGAAAGTGAAGCATGAAAAAAATTAAATTGCAACAAAGCAGGAAATTAGTAAGGTAAACAAAAAAAGGCAGCATAAATTTTGTGACCTCAGAATCAATACACAACTACAAGTAATAGATATGTCATACAGTTGAAGCAGATTTGAATCAGTAATTTAAGTACAGGATATGAAATAGTAAAAAAGGTTAACAAATGTAGACGAAAATAGTTCCACATTTTAGCATTTTCTTAGTTTTGATTGTCATTTAGTGTTTCTACAAGTTTACCCCATATACCAATTAAATCGGACTGTACAAAGTCTCCCTACTTTTTTCATTTCTATTAAATGGATTGTACAGAGTCTCCAACTTTTTTCATTAAATCATATGTGAAATTGTCCCAATTATTCATTAAATTGATACTATAATTGATACTTGTTGGAATAGAAATAATTGAAGCATGTGCAATTATACTTTGTCCCAATTTTTCATTATAGTTGATACTTGTTGTTGGAATAGAAATAATTAGTTGATTGTATAAGATTAAAGCTTTGCACCATAGGAATCAGAATTAGCTCCCCTTTACAAAAATAAAATTAAATCATTAACTTAACAAGCTTAATTGATAATTTGTACCAGGTTTAGATCCTTTATTGACTGCATTAAAAGAAAAACATGTTATATACATATATATGTTAAGTTGAGGATCTACACGATGTGTTAAATGAGTGGTCTAAGAGGCCTTCAATAACTTGGCAATGATTCATTCTGTGTATAATTTGTTGGAACACAAGACTCAATTGGATTTTATTTTCCACTTAGAAGCATAAATTGACTATTAAGACAAAAATTTGCAAGATTAATTCATATATGGACCACCATCCAGACAAGGCCTTGTAAAGTGCATGTGAAGGCATCAAAGAACCATAATTTGAAACCATATATCAACATAGAATTTGGTGATGATGAGAAAAAGAGCAATAATTTTAATAATGTAGGGCAATGATTCAAGTTAATGCTTTTATGTGTTAAGTAACAATTGCAGCAGAAATAATGTAACAATTGTATTACAAAGGAAGGCAAAGCACGTGAGTGGTAGGCCAATTTAATTAGCATTACTTAAAGAGTAATTGTTTTCAAAATGAAACAGAATAGTTGTAATCTTATCCATTGCTATTAAGGCACAAAATAATAGGAAAAAAGTGAATGAAAGTGGTCCATTTACATCCTTTCTCTTTTTTAGGTTTGCCTCTGCTTTTCTTCTTTAGGCACTGCACATATATTTAAAAACTATTCAAAAGTTTACACTACATAAATTCCAACATTTTAATATTTTAAGTGGCAAAAGGTATAGTTGGAGAGGCGGATCTAAAACTTTGGTTTTTTTAACAAATATGTTTTCAAATGAAAATGGTTTATCACTATGCATTTCCAGAAATAAGAGATGATAGCATAGGAAGGTAGCTTCATTTACAATTTCAAGTTTTAGTTGCATTACAAAACCCAAGTTGGTTACATTCCATTGCAAATATTCTCTCAAGTATGTTTAATGAATATTTTCAAATAACAGATGTTTTTAAAAAACAATTACCAAAGAAACCAAAAGGAGCATAAACCAGATTCAAAGATTAACAAAGAAACACATGCTCAGCCCAAGTTGGTTACATTCCATTAAAATTTCAAATAACAAATGTTTTTAAAATTTCAAATAACAGATGTTTAAATTTGATTGAACTTTTCATATTAGTAAATCAGAAAAGTATTCATGTGACAAATTAACTCTAAAGGCCACGGCATGTATTTATGTGAATCAAATGGTTTTATTTCACTAATAGGAGCAACTTACTTGAAAAGGCAGCTTAACCCTTTTTTTTTTTTTTAAGTTAGCAACTAATTTCTCCTTTTTGCTACTCCAAAAACTCCTAAAAATGGTTTTATCCATCAATTTATTTATAGTGACTCCCCTGAATCTCCTTTCTATCATGAGGATCTTACTCATTCCCAAAGATTAAATTGGGTAGCCGAATTCTCAAATATCAGGGCAAATAATAGCTCGGAGTTACCAATTTCAGTTTTAATGTTGCTAATCCTCGAGATTAAAGTTTAATGTGCCTCAAAATTGTGTAAGCTATCTAGCTAAATTACATTTTGGCACTCCTAGCATACCTTTATATTTGATGTTAGACACTGGAGGCAACCTTGTTTGGACACAATGTGAACCTTGTACTTTGTAGATTTTGTCAGGCACCTCCATCTATAAGTTCCATCTGTAGTTACAAACAAGATTAACAAAATTAGCATGATAAATTATACACTAAATAATGAGAAGGAGACTTTAATCTAGCTCAATGACTACAAAAATGTCATCTCTAGCAATAAACAAGATAACAAATAAACCTAGCCTGGCAACTTATATACTAAGCAATGATGACTTGTATCTAATATGAATAACATATACACTAAATAATAGGCTAGAGTAAAGAGAGACTATCATATACATCAACTCTGCCCAAACAATGGAAGTAGAAAAGCTGTGTGCATCAAGATGGGGGAACATATTTTTTAAATATCATTCCCTTATATTTTTATATCATTTCTTTTTTTTAAGAAAAACTTGTGGTTTTTTTACACATAGTAATTAAACCTTTATCCTATCAATAATTATAAGTATTAAACATCGATGCACAGTGAGCCCTTAATCATATCTCAGCAAATATATAAACAAATCATAGCAATAGCTTTATGCATGCAGTGCTTCTTTCATTTTCCTCCTTTTCAAAATGGCCTTTCTTCTATCTTCCTCAATTTCTAATTTCTCTTTTCCCAAACTGAAACATAAAACTATTGATATTACTAAATCAAAAACTCAATGCTCTCTTAATTCAAATATTTCCACTCATGGTATCGTCAGACGCTCTGCAAACTACAAACCTACCATTTGGGATTCTGATTTTCTGCTTTCCTTGAGGAGTCCATATATGGTATATATATTTACATTATTTCTCACTTTCTTCTTTCTTTGACATTGTTTAGAAAATATTATTTGTTGCGCCTATTTAGTGAAAGATAAATAAACGAAAAAGGAAAAACCAAATACAGATTTTACTGGTTCACCAGCTTTAGAGTTTACATAAGAAAGTATTTATAATATTGAACCTATCCTAAACAGACTTGGACCTCAAGACATAGCTTCCAAGTAGAAAACCAAAAGCCCATACTAATTGAGCAAGTCCCTGTTGCTTCCTGTCATAGTGAGTAATACAGATTCCAGACATTACTACATTTAAGGCCAAAATTAGTTTGAAAGATTGGAATACAAAAAACTATCTTAATTGCATTTTTCTTTCACTTAATCTTTTATATATAATGCAGGAAGATAAGTATACAAATAGTATTAGAAAGCTCAAGGAAAAAATGAAGATGATGCTCACCAAATCCATAACTCCTTTGGATAAACTTGAGCTGATTGACATCTTACAAAGACTTGGATTAGCATATCATTTTCAAGATCAAATACATGGAATTCTCATGAGTATTTTCAATAAAAAACGTAGTGATAATAATGACTAATCAATGAAGAAAGATTTGCACTTCACAGCTCTTGAATTTAGACTCTTGAGACAGCATGGGTTTAAAATATCTCAAGGTAATTGCACATATAAATATACTTGATCTTAATTCACTTCCTATATTAAGAGACTATATATAAATTATCACACTCTCCAGTTTATAATGTTTGAATCAAATATTAATTAATCAATTAATGTTCAGATATATTTGGTGATTTTCAAGACGAGGTTGGGAACTTTAAAACAGATCTGTATGAGGACTATAAGGGCATGCTATCATTGTATGAGGCCTCATTCCTTTCAGAAGAAGGTGAGAATATGTTAGAAGCAGCAAGAGAATTTGCATACAATAATCTGAGAAAACTTATTCAGCAAAATCAAGTAATTGAGCCATATTATTCAAAGTTAATAAATCATGCTTTGGAGCTCCCACTTCATTGGAGAATGCTAAGGTTGGAAAGCAGGTGGTTCATAGATATGTATGAGGTTAAACAAGGCATGGATTCTCATATCCTAAAGCTTGCTAAATTGGATTTCAACAATGTCCAAGCCATATACCAGGCTGATCTTAAATACGCCTCATGGTTCGTAATTAATTAAATTATTCTCATCTAATTAATTATATATTCTTAATGATTAATGGTAGTACTAATTAATTTTTCTTCTCCGTAAAGCTGGTGGAAGAGTACATGTCTTGCTGAAAGGTTAAGCTTCATAAGGGACAGGTTAGTGGAGAACTTCTTATGGGCAGTAGGAGAAAGCTATGAGCCACAACTCGGATATTGCAGAAGAATGTGCACAAAAATCAATGCATTGATAACGACTATTGACGACATTTATGACGTTTATGGGACCTTGGACGAGCTTGAATTGTTTACTGATGCTGTTCAAAGGTTAATTGGCCACAAATGATCTGTATATATTCTCAACATATACAAATATTGAAAAATTTACATCGTTCCTATGATTTCAGATGGGATGTGAATCAAATTGAACAACTTCCAGATTATATGAAGATAGGTTTTGTATGTCTCCGTAATACAATCAACGAAATAGGTTATGATATGCTTAAGAAACATGGATTTCATATCATTCCCTACTTGAAGAAAGCTGTAAGTTTCAATATTAATATTGTTCCTTAACATGATTATTGGATTCATGAATTAATAATAACATTATATTCTGCAGTGGGGCGATCTATGTCAAGCATTCTTGTTAGAGGCTAAATGGTACCATAGCAGATACACGCCAACACTCGAAGAGTACAAAGAAAATGCATGGATTTCTGTTTCTGGTCCAGTTATACTAGTCCATGCATTTTTTCTTACACAGGATAAAATCACAATTGACAGCTTGAAATGTCTAAAGGATTATCCGGAGATAGTGCGGTTGTCATCTGTGGTTTTTCGACTAGCCAATGATCTAGTAACATCTTCTGTAAGCATGCATCTTCTACACCTTATTATCTATATATATACACATACGTAAAATAATTGTGTATGACACGCTAATGATCAGGATGAACTAAAGAGAGGTGATGTTCCAAAATCAATACAATGCTACATGAATGAAAGTGGAGCTTCAGAAAAACAAGCATGCCAACATATTCGATCTTTAATTAGAGAGACATGGAAGAAGATGAATAAACAACGGCGTGAGGATTCTCCATTATTCTCCAAAGCCTTTATTGCCGCAGCAATGGACCTAGCTCGGATGGCACAATGCATGTACCAATATGGAGATGGGCATGGGATTCAGGAGGGTGAGACCAAAGATCGTGTTTTGACACTACTTGTTCAACCTATTTCTATTTAGAATCTCACAAAAGAATATAGTGAATCCCACATTGTAAGTTAAAGGAAGTGATAAAGAGAAACGACTAAATAAATAGAAACCCTTAGGATTTTATGTTTTCTTAAGATTTATGATAAATTATGTCCTCGTTCATGTGTGATCCTCTTGTATCTTCTTTTTCATGTGTGGTCCTCGTTCATGTGTGGTCCGCTTGTATCTTCTATAATCCAAATGAACGTTCTTATGATTTTTTAATAGATGATAAAAAATCCATTAGTTCTTTTTCTCTTTGTATGATGCATGAGAAAAAAATATATGAAATAAATCTAGAGCAAATAATTTATTAGTCTCATGTAACATACTGTTTAGTTCGCTCTTTTGAAAAACACACTTCTATTAATATTTTATTATTTTTTACATATATCATTATTATTATAATTATCAATAATCTATAATAAAAATTAATTCGAGAGCTAATTAAAAATAATAAAAAATACCATAATAAGGTTATTAATTTTAAATTAATAATAATTCTAATTTAAATTTATTTAAATAATTATATAAAGTTAAATTTCTAGATTAGCTAAAATTAATATTGCAAAAGCCTAAAACAGAACCAAGATAATGAATTAAAACCATCATGGATTACATAATATAAGAAAATCAGCATACAAATAAAATGCTACTTAGCGTATATACTGAAAATAATACAACACAAGTACATAAAATGCATAAAAGTAATTGTTGAACCAACTCGATCGTTCTAATTCATCCAATCAGAATATACCTTCCAAAGATGCTCTATTAATTCATTGCGAAGATCAAAATATGCATCTTCATCTCTAATTTGTCGATGTCGCTGTAGGAAATCATGGAATTGAGTATCATGATTTATTGGACTTTCTAGATTTGAGGGTGCTGTAAGTGGATCCTGAATGGATAACGATAGATCACGTTCATCCTCAATTATCATATTGTGTAGGATAATGCACGTTCGCATAATATCATGAAGTATGTTTTTCCTCCAAAATCGTGGTCGGTTAGTAATAATGGCAAACCTCGCCTTTAAAACTCCAAAAGCACCCTCCACATCTTTTCTGCATGATTCATGTACCTTTGCAAAATGTCTCCAATTTGGACCTTGTGGATTACGAATCGTTTGAACTAGGGTAGACCATTTAGGATAAATACCATTAGCTAAATAATAACATGTATTGTATTCTTTTCCATTAATAGTATAGTGCGGTGGAAGTGCAATACCATTAGCAAGATCAGAGAATAGATTTAGATGAATCTAACACGTTAATATCGTTATTGGTTCCAGGCATACCAAAATATGCATGCCATATCCATAGATCATAATCTGCGACTGCTTCTAGAATAATTGTCGGTGAAGAACGTCCGCTATATTGTTTTTTCCAAGCTGTCAGATAATTCTTCCATTCACAATGCATGCAATCCAAACTACCCAACATACCAAGAAAACCACGAGATTCCCTGATATGAAACAATCTAGCAATATCATTTGCATTTGGCCTTCTAACATATTGCTCGCAGAAAATTTCCACAATGGCCCGACAAAAAACTTTCAAGCTCTCTATTGTTGTTGACTAGATAATTTTACAGTATTCATCAACAGCATCACCTGGAACTCCATATGCCAAAATTCGTAAGGCAGTTGTTTACTTTCTGTATAGATGACAATCCCATTCTACCAACAGCATCATAACGTTGTTGAAAGTAAACATCATGAGCTTTGACTGCATCTATGATACAGATACAAAGATCACGAGATATTCTGAACCTTCTTCGAAAAGTCTTAGCATCGAATCGTGGATTACTACTAAAGTATCCTCGTTTATATTTTCATCTGCTTCTTCACGGTAATGATACATAACTCGATGACCTTTGACTGAGCCAACATGAGATGAGCCGCTACTCTGACTACCATGTTCTTTATATTTTTATATCGAGATAATAACTTCATTGTGATTTCATGATCAATGCCATCGTATGAAGATGAATCATTGGTAAGAGATAAGCTCATTTCGAAATGGATCAAGTTTGAGTACAAATAAAATGTAATAAAGAAGTGTGAATAAAATGAGTTGAAGTACTGTCTAGTATTTATATACAATTAAAATAAGGTAAGTTCAGGAATATTATCTTTTGCTTTATGGAAAAAAGAAATAGGGGCACAATCATTACATTTTGGAAAGAAATATCCAAGAATGTCATCATTTGTTTTATTAAAAAATGGAGTGATGCACAATAAGTATATATTGAAAAAGACATGTCCACGAAAGATATTGAAAAGGATGTCAACATTTGCTTTATTGGGCAGAATTAGAATCTAGAGAAAATGAATATTTTTTCTTCTATGGAGCTTTGGGCACAGTTACTATATATCAAAAAGATTTGGGCATAGTTAGTACATCGGGAAGAGTTAGTATATTGGGAAAAGAAATTTTTTGTCTTCTATAAATACCTTAATCATTAGATCTAAATTGCATTCACTTCATTCAAAAGACTTATTCTTACATATAGTTTACATAATGACTCGTGTAGACGGATTCACTCATGTAGAAGACATGCTTTTATGCATCGATTATACGGAGATTACACAAGATCTGACTACGGGGACAAATCAAAATAGACAAAAAATGTGGAAACGAGTAGAAATTGCATACAATGGAAGGAAACAAATGAGTTGGGAGGAGAGAAACCGAAGATCATTAGAGTCCCGAGTAGGAAAAATTGAGAAGGCTATAAGAAAGTTCAAAGGATGCATCCAACAGAATGAAGGGATGAGGATAAGTGGTGCATCTCCTCAAGATATAGTTAGTAGGGTAAATTACACAATGATTATAATTAACAAATTATTTATAACTATGTCAGACTCTTAAACAAATTTATTTAAATGTCAAACAAATTTATTTAAATGTCATATTTGGTGGTTTTTTTAAAACTGTTTTTATTTCCTGCAACTGAATAACTGAAAATTTGACAAAAATAGAAATAAAATTATGATATTCTGATATTTTAAAATTTAAAATCATATAATGATAAAATACATAAAAGCGATTTTCATAATTGTAAATAGTTTTTAAAATAAATAGTTTTTAAAATATGAATTTATGTGTAATTTTCCCTTAGTATTTCTTATTTCTTTAATCTCGTTGCTTAAATTTGTAGGCATGATGAATCTTTCATAATAGTTTTTAATTTATTTCAAATGGAAAAAGCAAGAATACTAATGAAGACATATATCAAATGGAAAACGGGGTTCAAATTTGATCATGTTTGGACTATGATGAAAGATTTGCCAAAATTTAATGATAATGTCCAAAAGGGTAAAAAGAAATTGAGAAAGTCACAGTCTTTATTCTTATCGTCGGAGTCCGAGACTCCAACTTCTGAATTTCCAACACAACAATCACGAGGTTTGTCTGATTTTAGTATTAACATAAATGAAAATAATTCCACATCCGGATCGAAAGACCATTAGGAGTTAAAAAGGCAAAACTTAAAAAGAAAAATGAAACTTGATCAAAAGCAATAATAGAAAACACGAATGAAGAAGATCCAAAATTTTATGATTTGGTAGAAAGATCAATTCAATCTCGTGACAAAGCAAATCAAATTCGTGAAAAGAAAATGGAATTCTACATAATGTCTAAGGATATCAATGCCATTGAAGATCCAGTTGAAGGTGAATACTCGAAACTAGAAAAACAAAAATTTTTGCAAACTAGGATTGCAGAACAATCTCAACCATGTGAACCGTCTCCGCCATCCAATATGAACAACTTTAGTTATTTGAACAATCTTCAACCACCAATCCATGAGTTACCAGATTATAATTTTTTCATGGAATAGACTAGTGTTTTAATAGTCATGTCGTTATTTTATTTAAATTGTGTGTCTAGTATTATTGTTGTAACATGTTTCAACACTCATGTCATTTTGTTTTAATCGTGTCGTGTTTAGCTTGCTATTATTATTGTTGTTTTAAATTATTTGTTTGTAGTATTATCTTAATTAATGTTATTTCAAATTGAACGTTATCTTAATTATCGTAGTTTCACTATATGATTTTTAAATATATTATTTAATTATGGGTTAAGGTGCAAAAATACCCCTAAATTTTATGGGTTAAGAAGCAATTTTATTCCTAACGTCTAAAATGGTGCAATTTTACTCCTAAAGTTTGTAGCCACAGGCAAGTTTACCCCAACGTTGATGATTTGGGTCAATTTGAGAAATAATTTAATCCTAAATTATCAATTTTAGGGATAAAATTGCCCTTGGCTACAAACGTTAGACGTTAGAGCAAAATTGCTCCTTTAACTAAAACGTTAGGCGTATTTTTACACTTTAACCCTATAATTTTTAATAACATTTAACTAAAAAATCTTCAAAATTAAACCTAAATTCACAAAATATTGTTTGAGAAAAAGAAATTACTAATTTTCATCAAAACATAAAAATTACAGATTAAAAAAAATTAATAATAATAGAATGAAACAGCCAACTTCAACCAAAAATAATTGAAATTGGCACTCTACGCCTCATTGGTGTGGAGAATTGGCAGTGGTTGGAGTACCAACCACCGCCAATTAAGCAGCTCCAACCCTCATTTGGTGAGGGTTAGAGTTGCCCTAAGGTACATATACTTTATCAATATTCACTATTTGGTCCTTTTGTACTATGGTTGTCCTGATAGCTAAGATAGGTTAAAAATCTAAAAAAATAGACACAAGGACCAAAAGATTAATATTTACAAAACATAAAGACCTTATAATATGTTTTTTAAAATAAAAATATTAAACAGTGTGTTAGGTAAAAGCCACCGGCTAATAAATTATTTACCTTAATTCTATGATACAAAAATGTCTTGTAAAATTTATGAATCACCCTTATTTGTCTGTCGGGATTTCACTAATGGATGCATATTTTTTATTCATTTCCTACGAGTCATTCAAATCATGCAACCATGCCAGATACACATGAAATTAATTGTAAGGGCTAATTACTAATCTAGCCCATTTGAAGGGATCCATTAATATTTTTAACCCATTTTATTTTTATCTCACCAAATTAGACATTTTTATCCACTTTGGACAAGAATAGCCTTATTTCAATTCACCTTCTGCCTAAGACTCATAACGTCTTCTTCGTCATCCCAAACCGATAAAAGACGGTGGTTTATAGAGAGAAGAGATTATGTATCGTTCAACCTTTGAAGAATTAGTGTCTGTCGAAGAGAATTAGGATGGAAAGCTCAAAAAATGAGAAAGAAAAAAAGTCTAACAATTGAACTGTTGCGATGTCTCATTTGTGACGAAATGCGATAACTGTTGTCGCATTTGTGACGAAATGCGATAAATTTTGATCACAAATGCGACAACAATGGTGGAAAATGAAGAAAAATAGAGGAAATTGAAACGATACCGTTACAGATGAAGAAAGAGGCAAGAGCAGCGAAAATAGTAGGCGTATAAGCTAAAACAATACCATTTCTACGGGAAATTGAACATAATATTTCAATAATCTCAAAACCGCTAACGATTGGTATCAGAAATTGAAGATGAACCGAAGAAGAAGAAGAAGAAGAAGAAGAAGAAGAAGAAGAAGAACCAGAACCAGAAGAAGGAGAAGAAGAAGAAGCGGACAAAGCCGAAGAAGAAGAAGCGAGAGCAGGAGGAGCAGATGGATCGAATAGAACTAAGGATAATTTTGTCCAAAATGAATGAAAGTATCTAATTTGGTGAGATGGAAGCAAAGTGGTGAGATATTTAAATGGACCCCTTTAGTTGGGCTAGATTTATAGTTTCCCTAACTGTAATCAACATTATAAAATAAGAATGATAATTTTTCGGGGATGCAAACTCAAAATTCTGCAATTTGATGGTCATTTTTCTATCTATTAGGGCAATTTGATGCTATGAATTCAGATGGTAGCTGTTGTTGAATTATGTTAGGACGATTTGATGGTCATTTTTCTATTTGTTAGGGCAATTTGATGCTCAAACTATGGATTCAGATGATAGTTATATATTGTTGAATTATGTGAGGACGATTTAAGGAAGGGAAATCATTGTAATACACACCACTTAATTTTACACCATACAATTTTTTTTAGTTTACTCGTATTATTGAAGCAACAGACATGAACAAGCCATAAAGTTCTTGGCTGTTGAAGAAATACAGGGAAAATAAACGAAGAAGAAGAAGAAGCAAATGAGCCTTTTGGGATTCTGTCGAAGATCAAAAGAAGAAAATGGAGAGCCTTTGAAGTTACAAGTCCCAAGTACGAAGACTTAAGTGTGATAAATATCACAACAAGCAACCTTTCATTTACCAAGGACAACTTGGTCTTTTCACAGCCCCCAAGGGCATTTCAGTCTTTTCCGTAACAATGGAGCATTCCAGAAGATACCCACTCATTGAGTCATACACCCTACCACACTATAGTATTTACCAAATCAATCAACACCTTCCATCATAAGGGAACATGATCAATGGTTGAGATCTTGACACTTGTAATAGATATTTACTTGCTCATCACACCTAGCATTTATATAAAAATGTAATAGTTAGACCTTTATTTTTTAATGAGAATTACAGTAAAGTTCTTGAGAATTTTACCTCATTCATCTTCATATGGTATCAGAGAAACTCTGATTTTTCTTGCCTAAGTAAACTAAAATGGCTGTTTCTACCATTAGTGCTAGCAGCCCCTATCACCTCCCACCAAATGAGACCCCGACGTTGTCGCTCGTCTCCCAAATCCTTACTGGACCGAACTATCACCAATGGCCCCGTGCCGTCAAGGTAGCCCTCATGTCTAAGAACAAGTTCTCCTTCGTCGACGGCACCATCAAGGCTCCGGCTTTAGACGATGCAATGTATAACCAGTGGGAGCGATGCAATAACATGGTCATCTCCTGGATCAACCATGCCATCTCGCCTTCCATAGCTCGAAGTATTATGTGGCTGGATAAGGCGGACCAGATATGGGCGGGTCTGAAGGAACGTTTCGCCCAAACTGACTCCTTGAGAATACTGGAACTCCGTAGAGAGATCCATAGCCTGAAACAGGGAAATGGTAATGTCAGTGATTACTACACAAACTTGAAAATATTGTATGATGAACTGTTGAACCTGCGACCTATGCCCAAATATACCTGCCGGCAGACGTGTAGCTGTGGTGCCTTTAAGATCTTGCGAGATCAACAAGATGCGGATCAAGTCATCACCTTCTTGCAAGGACTAAATGAGTCCTACTCTACCATATGCTCATAGATCCTCCTCATGAAGCCTTTGCCCTCCATCAATAAGGTTTTCACCTTGTCCACTCAGCATGAGCGCCAGATAGGCCTTGCGCCTGTCAAAAATGGAGAAGGAAATAAAAGCAATCCATTCGCAGGCTACACAAATACGCAGGGCAAGCAAAACAATAATCGTGGGAACCCAAGGTATGCAAATCGCAAAAACAACAACAAAAGTTCATCTTTGTGTACTTTTGTGGAAATACAGGCCACACTGAAGACATTTGTTTCAAAAAGCACGGTTATCCCCCAAATTACGGAAACAGAAACAAAGGAAATCCTTTCAGAATGAATCAACCCAAGGCAAATTCAGCAATGAATCAAAGTAGAGACAGCGGGGACTCTGGGGAAGAAGACAACAGACAGGCAAACACAGAGCCATTCACTCTAACCAAGGACCAGTATCAAACGTCGGTTGCCCTATTGCCATTGAACCAATCAGGAAAAGCCCCGGCCTCGGGCAGCAACGTCAATACCTTTGTCAAGGGAGACAGCTCTGGTAATAGCCTAAACTCTAAATCTGTTTCATCTTGCTGGATAATAGACACGGGTGCCACCGATCATATTATTTGTGATATCAAGTTCTACAGTTCATACACAAGGATTAACGAGTGCTGGGTAAATTTACCAAATGGGAACAGAGTCAAGGTGGAGTTTACGGGCACTGTAACTCTAAGCCCCCAACTTATTTTACACAATGTCTTATGCCACTACAAAAAATATGAGTTTTGGGTACAAAAACTTAAGGACAAATTATAGTTTTTGTACTTAATTATAGTTTTAAAACTAATATAGAGGACAATTGTATTTTTTGTCTCCAATTATTTTTTATATTAGAAAAGGGGACCAAGTCAATTAATATATATTATAATTGGGGACAATTGAATTATATGGTCCTCAATGGTATTATAAAAATCATATTAAAAACACATTTCCAATACTCTCTGATGATAAAATAATAAAATTGGGGAAACTTTTAATTAACGTGTAGTTATATAATTTTTTTTTTTATCAACTCTCCTTATTCTCTTTTTTCCTTTCTTTTTCTTTATTTGTTCGTCTTTTTTCTCAGCTCTTTTATTCTTTTCTATGGTTCAGGGTGGCTGGAAATCGGTGGGAGGCGGTGACAGCAGCTTCACGACCTCGTCACGTTCCAGCACGGCACGATTATACACCAACAAATTGAGGTGATTTCTTTTTAAAAATTTAGGGTTTTAACTTTTGTTGGTTGATTTAGTTTATGAATTAGCTTTTGCAGAACTTCTATTAGTTCTTTTAGGTTTGGATGATTTGAATTGGTAAATTTCAGGTTTATTGATTAGTTCCAAGGCCTCTTCTCCACTCGATTTCAGCAACATTTAGATCAATTTTGAGGAATCGCTTTCGACACTCGTGACATATGTTATCCTCGTCGATTGCTTAGGTACGGTTCTTGCCATGGGCTTGTATACTCAGAATCTGGCTTTCTCTATTAGCTTCTCAGATGATTTTGAGAAACCTCAATAATTTTACAATCTAATTGGATCTTCTCTTTTTACTGCCCGAACATTTCCAGAAGCTATGATCTAACATTCATAGGCTTATGAAATATAATTTCCCCTTCTTTTTAAATTTCCCCATTTTCTTTGTAAACCTAAATAAAAACCTCAAGTAAAGAGAATGAGATTAATCTTACTTATGGTAGTGATGGAAATAGAGACTAAGCAACTTCCCTTTTAAGTTGATAGCTCTCTACTCTCCTTAATTTTTTTTTATTGTTTGTCTTTTCACTCTTTTCTTCATTTGGTTCACTTTGGTGTTTTTGAAATTAGCTAATTGATGAAGAAAGTTTCTTTATTTTTTTGGTTTTCTTTACAGATTGATGAATGGTCGATTATTTCTTTCAACAAGTGTCAAAGTTTGAAAGTGCATGTAACTATATAAATACTTAGAAAACAATAATTTTCTTGTTGGATATTGCCTATCAATTGAGGGCGAGCCTTGGCGCAACGGTAAAACGTTGTTGTCGTGTGACCAGTAATGCGATAGTGGATATCCTATTCTCGATTCCCCTGTTTATTGAACGTCGATTATTTTTATTCAGATATGTCTGCTACCACCTTGTACAATTAGAGAAAGTTCTTTTTGGTTCACCTAAGTTTTGTTGTTTTGAAGTTTGAAGGAAAACTGATTTCTTCTCCCTATGTGTGCCCTCCTTTGTTTAGTTTTTAGAGGTTTTTCTTATCGTATCCTCTGTTATATACAGCAATGGCAGTAGGGGTGGCGGCAGTGATTTTGTTGATGGTTTTCTTTTAGGAGGTGTTGTGTGTGGCAGTTTGGCTTATATATTTGCTCCACATGTGATTTAGATAACTTTTGTAACCATTTACATGTATTTTCTTTTTGTCAAATGATTACTTCAATTTCACGTCAAACGATCAAAATGTCATGACAGGCGAGTAGATGTTTGAAGCATAGAATTACTTCATTTAAATGTCATTCTAAAGGAATAGCTTTTCCAACACTGACTTGCAGAGCAACTATCTCCAACACAGCAGGTTTAGTGATGGAGATAGAGACTAAGCAACTTCCCTTTCTAGTTGATAGCTCTCTACTCTCCTTAATTTTTTTTTATTGTTTGTCTTTTCACTCTTTTCTTCATTTGGTTCACTTTGGTGTTTTTGAAATTAGCTAATTGATGAAGAAAGTTTCTTTATTTTTTGGGTTTTCTTTACAGATTGATGAATGTCCGATTATTTCTTTCAACAAGTGTCAAAGTTTGAATGTGCATGTAAGTATATCAATACTTAGAAAACAATAATTTTCTTGTTGGATATTGCCTATCAATTGTAGACTTTGCAATTTTGGAGAGAAAGTAGATTAAGAGGAAATGTATATAGTACCATGTATAATTAGATGAATTTTCTTTGTCTCTTTCATCATCTGTTTATGTATCTATATGATATTACAAACTAGGTAATTTTTTTTTCTATTCCCTTTCTTCAAACATAGGCTTGCACATTAATGTACTGATTCCATCTAGTTTTAGATTAACTCAGACTCAAAAGTGGATATCCTATTCTCGATTCCCCTGTTTACTGCCTGTATTTTGTTATTTTTTGACATTTTTCTTTGTGTATCATTCATGAGGGTCACTCATATTGATTTGTAAGGGCTCCTATGTTCCTTAGTGATTCTGAAAGGGTTCTATCATCTACTCATGGAAGAAGTGTGTGAGATTATGGGTGTTGAACTTCGATTATTTTTATTCAGATATGTCTGCTACCACCCTGTACAATTGGAGAAAGTTCTTTTTGGTTCACCTAAGTTTTGTTGTTTTGAAGTTTCTTTTTGGTTCACCTAAGTTTTGTTGTTTTGAAGTTTGAAGGAAAACTGATTTCTTCTCCCTATGTGTGCCCTTCTTTGTTTAGTTTTTAGATGTTTTTCTTATCGTATCCTCTGTTATATGCAGCCATGGCAGTAGGGGTGGCGGCAGTGATTTTGTTGCTGGTTTTCTTTTAGGAGGTGTTGTGTGTGGCAGTTTGGCTTATATATTTGCTCCGCAGGTGATTTAGATAACTTTTGTAACCATTTACATGTATTTTCTTTTTCTCAATGATTACTTCACTTTCACGTCAAACGATCAAAATGTCTTGACAGGCGAGTAGATGTTTGAAGCACATAATTGTTGGGAATTTTTCAGGATTGCGACAATTTAGCGGAAACGATAAAATAATTTTATTGAATTGTGAGGTTTACAAGAGGGTGTTACAATGAGATAAAAACAAAAATAGTACGCTCAGGTGTTTCCCAAAATACCGAATTAATTATCTTTACTATTTTGTCTTTCCCCAAAATAATTGAACTACCCTCTCTTAACAAATACACAATACTGCATATATAAATTACTCTCTTTCAATACTCACAATTCTCTCCTTACCACCTAAATTTCTAATCCCTCAAAATCCCAAAAATTAAGGAAGCATCTCCTTGGCTTTATAAGCCAAGGAGGGGATAAGGCCAGCAATAATTGCTGGCCTACCCAATTAATTAGGCAGCAGCAAATTGCTGCTGCCCATTATTTTGACTTGGACCACCAATTTCGGTGGTCCAACTTTCACATTTTTTTTTTTTATAATTTACAAATTACATGAAAAGATCTCTAATTAATACAAATTACATAAATGATCCCTCATTTATTGGGACTTCAAACTAATAATTCCTTAATTGTTTTAAATTAATAGTTA
The DNA here is from genome assembly GCF_963576675.1 of Euphorbia lathyris. NCBI lineage: Eukaryota > Viridiplantae > Streptophyta > Magnoliopsida > Malpighiales > Euphorbiaceae > Euphorbia > Euphorbia lathyris. Next base: position 75,717,949 of record NC_088914.1, on the reverse strand, counting down.
ATTTTTTTCAACAATCTTTCCCTTAACTATTAATTTAAAACTTTTCATTTTTTTTTTATATATTTTATATGATGTACTTTCCCATCATCACCGGAGCACTTCTCTCCGCAAACAACTTCTCGGTGCACTTCTCACCGAATCAATGATGTACTTTCCCATCATCACCGGAGCACTTCTCTCCGCAAACAACTTCTCGGTGCACTTGTCTCCAAATTAAGCAAATTCTTCTTCGCCAACATGGTCTGTCATATTGACACTTTCTTTTCTCTTGTTTTTGCAATTCCGTTGCACGTGCCCAAACTTTTTGCACTTGAAACATTGAGGCTTCCCCTTGTACCAGCAGTCCTTCTCATCATGACCATGCTTTTTGCAATGACCACATTGAGGAATTTCCCTTTTTCCTTTTGAATCTTGGGTGAGGAAAACTCCCTCAACTGCTTCCTCATTTTTTCCATTTCTCATTGCTCTTCTTTGTTCTTGAGCTTGCAAAGAATTAATTAATTCGGATAAGGATAATTGACTTATATCTCTTGAATCTTCAAGAGATGAAAGTTTTGCCTCAAACCTTTCAGGCAAGCTCACGAACAATTTTTCAACAACTCTGCTATCAGGCAGATCTTCTCCCATTAGCCGGATTTTGTTCACAACCGCCATCAACCGGTCATAATACTCATGTACCGACTCATTTTCTTTCATTCTCAAAGTCTCAAAATCTCTTTTGAAATTCAAGACTTGCATCCTCTTTGTTCGTTCATTGCCTTCATAAAGTTCTTTCAACTTTTCCCAAGCTTCATTTCCTGTTTCACAAGTCATAATTCTCGTGAAAATTGACTCTGAGACAGCACCATGAATGATAGACAAAGCTCTTGGAGCTTTCGATGATTCCTCTTCATGAGCCCTTATTTGATTTAAAGTTGGATTGTCTCCAAGAGGTGTTACCTCCTTCTTAGATTCAACCCACTGCCATAAACCCAACCCTTTTAAATGAGTTTTCATTTTGATAGCCCAAATTTGATAATTTTCGCCATTGAAACTTGGAGGAGGAAAAACCGAGGATGATTGGTGGGCTGCCATTCTCCAAAACTCACTGATCCCTTAAGATCGTTGAAGCTCTGATACCAGTTGTTGGGAATTTTTCAGGATTGCGACAATTTAGCGGAAACGATAAAATAATTTTATTGAATTGTGAGGTTTACAAGAGGGTGTTACAATGAGATAAAAACAAAAATAGTACACTCAGGTGTTTCCCAAAATACCCGAATTAATTATCTTTACTATTTTATCTTTCCCCAAAATAATTGAACTACCCTCTCTTAACAAATACACAATACTGCATATATAAATTACTCTCTTTCAATACTCACAATTCTCTCCTTACCACCTAAATTTCTAATCCCTCAAAATCCAAAAATTAAGGAAGCATCTCATTGGCTTTATAAGCCAAGGAGGGGATAAGGCCAGCAATAATTGCTGGCCTACCCAATTAATTAGGCAGCAGCAAATTGCTGCTGCCCATTATTTTGACTTGGACCACCAATTTTCGGTGGTCCAACTTTCACATTTTTTTTTTTATAATTTACAAATTACATGAAAAGCTCTCTAATTAATACAAATTACATAAATGATCCCTCATTTATTGGGACTTCAAACTAACAATTCCTTAATTGTTTTAAATTAATAGTTAATTTTTTTCAACAATAATTACTTCAATTAAATGTCATTCTAAAGGAATAGCTTTTCCAACACTGACTTGCAGAGCAACTATCTCCAACACATCAGGTTTAGTCTTCCATATCTGAATCATGCAGATTGATGTCAGTGATTCTTTAACATGTCTGAATCATGCAAAATGAAGAACTGGTTACCTCTTATAATATCTTACTGCTATGAATTATTTTTAATGCTGAAATGTTGCTTGATAGCATCATCATCATTTTGCTAACAAGAATAGACTCATTCTGTTATTTTCATTTTGCTAACAAGAATAGACTCATTCTGTTCTATTCTTTTTTACATATGTTATTATTATTATAAATAATCTATAGTCAATAGAGAGGATTGTTGGTTCTGAAATACTTGTTTCTATTTTCTGGAGTATGGCTTCTATTTTTAAATAAGTAGGCATCCATGTATATATGCTGCTATACAGAACCAGCATTCGTAACTTAGAGATCTCAGAAGAAAAAATTATATTGCTGAAAATTACCAGGTGAGAGGGTCAGTATGTCAAATTTTATAATCATTTCATTCAATCAAATTTAACATAGTTTAAAGCTTTTCATTTTAAATGCTCATGTAAACGATATGCATTATTTATGGGTTAAACTTTTTGCTGAATTTGTGGTTTTGCTGATAACAATGAGTTGAAATTCATTTATATGTGCATTTGCAGATTAACAAGCACTTGAGCAGAATGAAACGATTTAATGGCCAGGAGGCATTTAATTTGAATATGGTCTGAATTATTGTGCAATTGGTATCATTTGAGCTTACGTGTAAGTTTAGTCATCATTTTTTAATATATGGCAATAATTAGTTTTTGGAATGTCAATTATGGTTTCATATATAAATGTGACTACCGTTTCAATTTTGCATATAATGTCTTATAATCTTGTCATATATAATTCCTCTCATTTACATTTTTTGTTAGTGTCATTGGTAATCTGAGAATCAGCCCTCATTTTTTATTAAATGATCCTACTCTTGTATTCATCTTTTTTCTTAACTGACTTTCTCACTTAATAATTGGCATATTATTTTTTTAGAGCGTGTGTCGTCCTTTATTGTAGGGAAAAAAATATGTTACTATTATATGGGGACTACAATTGTCCCTAAGAATGGGGACGACAGTCATCCCTATGAACGGGGATGACAGTCGTTCGTAAGAATGGGGATGAGATGTTGTCCCTAAGAACGGGGACGACAGTCGTCCGTAAGAATGGGGATGAGATGTTGTCCCTAAGAACGGGGACGACAGTCGTCCGTAAGAATGGGGATGAGATGTTGTCCCTAAGAATAGGGACGACAGTCGTCCCTCTTAACGGGGACGACAGTCGTCTCTAAGAATGGGGACGACAATCGTCTCTAAGAATGGAGACGACATCATGATTTTCGTCCCCTATAGAATCAAGGACGGAGGAAACAAGGACGAAAAATAGGGACAAAAAAATTGTTCCCGAAAGTATAGGGGACAAATTTATATGTTTTTGGGGACAAGTTTTGTCGTCTCTGAAAGTGCTTTTTTTTGTAGTGTGCATACCCACTTTTGATTACAATTTAATATCAACCAGCAAGTTGTTGGACACCAATCGATTATGCATCGTGATAACAGGCTCGACATGTATGATACAGGACACCAAAAGTTGGAGGAGGATTGGCTTGGCTAGAGAACACGAAGGATTATACTACCTAGAATATCCATTGCCTAGTGGATTTCATTCTGTTTTTTCAATTAAAGCTAATGTGTGGCATCTACGTTTTGGTCATCCCTCTTACGAGAGAATGAAAGGCCTCAACTTGTCTTGTAATGATTTCAATTCCTTTAAAGCAATACCATGTGATGTTTGCCAAAGAGCCAAGCAGAAAAGAATTCCTTTTCCACTAAGCCAAAACATAGCAAAAGGAAATTTCGATATGATACACATTGACATATGGGGTCTAACAACCGAGTCACATTCTAACCAAAGATACTTTCTAACTATAGCCGATGATCACAGCAGATACATATGGGTGACATTAATGCAAAATAAAGGGGAAACGAGCACAGTGGTGCAACAGTTCTGCACATACATCAACAGACAGTTCAACAAAGACGTAAAGACTATAAGGACAGATAATGGCCTCGAGTTCATCATGAAGGATTTCTACACGACCAATGGCATCTCACATTAAACATCTTGCCCAGAAACACCGCAACAGAATGGAAGAGTTGAAAGAAAGCATCAAGATATCATGAACAACACGAGGGCACTCATGTTCTAGAGCTCTTTACCCAAAATATACTGGCCAGAGGTAGTCAGTCATGCTGTCTACCTCATAAATAGATTACCATCAACGCCTATACAAGGGGAGACACCGTATGAATGCATATATGGGGAAAAGAGCAGTCATGAACAGTTAAAGGTTTTTGGGTGTCTGGCATATGCATCAACTCTGGATAGACACAAAACCAAGTTTACAGAAAGAGCTGTCAAATGTGTTTTTCTAGGCTACAAACATGGCACAAAGGGGTTTCGACTCCTAAATCTTAGCACTAATGTCTTTTTCTTTTCCAGGCATGTCAGATTTTTTGAAGATTATTTTCCTTTCTCAGAAAATAGCCAAGAGATACAGAAACCATTCTGCAGTGAGGAAGAACTTGACACACTACATATGGCATCGGCAAGTGATGATGATGACACACATTCAGACACAGAAACAAACGATGCATAACAAATTGACGACATTCAAACCACAGATGATGAGACAGACGGAAACACAACAAATATACCACCTGAACAAATCACAGAAAGACCACAGAGAACCAGAAATATCCCTACTTATCTCAGGGATTATCACCTGGCGCTCGTGCAAGGTTCGCCCCTGCCGTGTTTTTCAAATTCTCCTCATGCCCTCTCCAAACATTTGTCTTATGACAGGCTTTCATCCGCAAAGAAGGCCTTTTTCCTCAACATTACTTGTCACTCTGAACCTGCAACATACAAAGCGGCAGCGTTAGATGAAAGATGGAGACAAGCCATGACAAGTGAGTTAGCTGCACTAGACGCAAACCAAACATGGGATTTGGTTACATTACCTGCCGGAAAGAAGCCAATCGGATGCAGATCGGTATACAAGATAAAACACAGGGCAGACGGCAGTATCGCAAGGTTCAAAGCCAGGTTAGTGGCCAAGGGCTACACACAACGTGAATGGGTGGACTTTATTGCTACCTTCGCTCCTGTAGCAAAACTCACCACAGTCAGAGTCCTTTTGGCAATTGCAATATCAAAGAACTGGCATATTCATCAATTGGATATAGATAATGCATACTTACACGGGGATTTGAATGAGGACGTCTACATGACGCTACCGCCGGGACTAGTTGCAAGCCACACAAACCAAGTATGCAAACTCAACAAATACTTGTATGGACTCCGTCAAGCTGGCAGGCAGTGTAATGCAAAGCTAACAGCCACTGTAAGGGAGATGGGGTTCATTCAGTCCAAGGCAGACCCTTCCTTATTCACTAAACGGACAACAGGTCACACAACAAGTTTGTTGATTTATGTTGATGACGTTATCCTTGTGGGAAACGACATGGAAGCCATTTCAGTAGCCAAAAAGCACTTGGATGATAAATTCAGCACCAAGGACCTCGGACCAGTGCACTACTTCCTCGGATTTGAATTTTCCCGCAACAACCAGGGGCTCCACATGTCACAAAGGAAATATGCATTAGAACTATTACAAACAACGGGACTCATCGACTGTAAACAGCCTCCTCCCCAGCCTTACCAAATTATAAACCGAGCATGCAAGAAACCCTACTCCTAGAAATCACACCTTACAGACAACTCATAGGCAAGTTACTCTATTTAACACATACCAGACCCGACATCTCCTACATTGTGAATCAATTGTCACAACGCCTTACACAACCAACTACAGATGATCAAAATAGAGCTCAACGAGTTTTGCGTTACCTCAAGGGGACGATCGGGCTGGGCCTTTTCTTTCCTGCATGCAACAGTTTACAGCTTCAGGCCTTTACAGATTCCAATTGGGCCACTTGCCCTGAAACTAGGAAATCAGTCACCGGTTACGCCGTTTTCCTCGGATCTGCCCTCATCTCATAGCGATCCAAGAAACAGAACACCGTTTCTCGATCTTCCTCCGAGGCGGAATATCGCGCCATGGCTTCTACCTCTTGTGAACTCCACTGGCTCACGAACCTTCTCCATGATCTCGATCTACCACCACCGGCGGCCTCTCTCCTCTTTTGTGACAACCAATTGGCCATGCACATCGCACAGAACCACGTCTTTTATGAAAGAACGAAGCACATAGATATTGACTGTCATGTCATCCGCGAACGCGTCCAAAGAGGACTCATAAGACTTATACCGATTCCGTCTACCTTACAGTTAGCAGACCTCTTTACAAAGGCACAACACTCGCCGCAGCTTCGTTTCCTTTTGAGCAAACTCTGCTTGCGTAACTTATTCCAAGCCTAGTTTGAGGGAGGGTATTGAAGTAACAGACATGAACAAGCCATAAAGTTCTTGGCTGTTGAAGAAATACAGGGAAAATAAACGAAGAAGAAGAAGAAGCAAAGGAGCCTTTTGGGATTCTGTCGAAGATCAGAAGAAGAAAATGGAGAGCCTTTGAAGTTACAAGTCCCAAGTACGAAGACTTAAGTTTGATAAATATCACAAGAAGCAACCTTTCATTTACCAAGGACAACTTGGTCTTTTCACAGCCCCCAAAGGCATTTCAGTCTTTTCCGCAACAATGGAGCATTCCAGAAGATACCCACTCATTGAGTCATACACCCTACCACACTATAGTATTTACCAAATCAATCAACACCATCCATCATAAGGGAACATGATCAATGGTTGAGATCTTGACACTTGTAATAGATATTTACTTGCTCATCACACCTAGCATTTATATAAAAATGTAATAGTTAGACCTTTATTTTTTAATGAGAATTACAGTAAAGTTCTTGAGAATTTTACCTCATTCATCTTCATACGTATCAATGAGCAAATTTCCATAAATCATAAATGCAGAGAAAAGTTAAGTGCATAAAGAATGAGAGAAAAAGAGAGAAAGCTAATGGCTTTTTTTTTGTTATTGCTTCATACTAAGGAAAGCTGCATAATAACAGTACAAAAAGATCAAAGGAGAGACAAAATAGCAAAGATAACAAACAATAATAGAAAGATAAAATAGTAAGGTACTGTTTGGTTCGCGGAATGGAATGAAATATAATGGCTATTCTAAAGGATTAGAATAGAAAGAATGAAACACAAAATCTTAGGAATAACTATTCCTATGTTTCGTTGGTGGAATAAGACAGAATAAATATATAATTTTTTCATTCAAAAAACAATATTACCCTCAAATTTTTATTATAAATTGTTCAAATATTTAATATATATAAAAAAACAAAAAAAAGGAACATGAAAGACAGAAAAAAATATGAAAAACGAAAAAACACGAAAACCGGAAAATTTGTAAAAAACCAATGAAAACAAGAAAATATAAAAAAACATGAAAAACACAAAAAACGTGAAAATATGTAGAAAACACGAAAATGTGGAAAACGTTAACAACACGAAAATCTGAAAATATATGGAAAACAGAAAAATATGAAAAGCACACAAAATGTGAAAATTTGTTAAAAACATAAAAACACAAAAAGTGGGAAAATGCGAAAATCACGAAAGGTAAAAAATTTTAAAAACATGAAAATATAAAAAAGGTGGAAAACACGAAAATGTGAAAAAAAAGCGAAAAACACCAAAACGTGAAAAAACGTTACAAACAAAAAAAAATGTGACAAAACATTTATTTAAAAAACACGAAAATGTGAAATATACATTTATAATGTTTTTTTCATATTTTCGTGTTTTTGGCGATTATTCATATTTTCGTATTTTTCAAGTTCTTTAACGTTTTCGTGTTATTTTTACGTTTTAGTTTTTCGGGTTTTCCCTTTTCACGTTTTCGTTTTTTTCGCATTTTAGTATTTTTCACAATTTGTTACTTTTTTGTGTTATTCACGTTTTTCGTATTTTTTCACGTTTTCGTGTTTTATTTGCATTTTTACATTTTCATATTTTTCGTATTTTATTTGTTTTAGCATTTTTACGTTTTCGTGTTTTTCGTATTTTTTCACGTTTTTGTATATTTTATGTTTTGTCACTTTTTCGTATTGTTCATGTTTTGTGTTTTTTTTTCTTTTTTTTTTTGCGTTTTCATATTTTCGCGTTTGTTCACATTTTCATTTTTTGTGGGTTTTTTTCATATTCTCGTGTTTTGTAACGTTTTCAAGTAATTCACGTTTTTCGTGTGTATATTTTTCGTATTTTTTACATTTTTTAACATTTTTCCTATTTTTCACGTTTTTTATGATATAAATTATGGATTCGCCAAAATTTATATGATCTGAAAAATTGGCTAGAGAGAAGATTGAGAATTTAATGGAAGGTAATTTTATAAATTACAAAAATACAATGTTAGGAATAGCTATTCCTTGGATAAATTGAAGAATAGTTATTCCATGAAATTAAGGAATAAAGATTCCATGGAATAGCTATTCCATCAAAAAAAATTGAACCGAAGGTGCGAATGACTATTCTTTAGAAATAACTATTCTATTACCCTTCTATTCCGCGAACCAAACGAGCCTTTAATGATAAACATGATAAAGAAGAAGAGAAGAAGAATTTGTGTTTTGATTAAATCATTCTCTTACTGAATACAGCAGCAATGAACGCTTATATAGCGATATTCGGAAAAACAAAGAAACGTTACAGAGTAAAAAGGGGAAAGCAAAAGTGTGCACTGCCTAGCTGGCATAACAGAAAACAAAGAAATAATTAGCTACATGAGGGAACATAGTAGAAATAATAAACCGTAATAGCCTCCCTAAAGCTGCAGTGTGAATATTGTGAACACTAAGCTTGGAAACCAGATGATGAAACTGAGTTGAAGGCAGGGGCTTGGTGAAAACATCAGCTAATTGAGCTGTAGAAGAGATAGGCATAAGATGAAGAAGCCCAGCTAACAATTTTTCTCGCACAATGTGGCAATAAACTTCGATATGCTTCGTACGCTCATGAAAGACATGATTCTGTGCAATTTGAATTGCAGAAAGGTTATCACAAAACAACATAGCAGGTTTGAGCTGGTGAATCTGAAGATCAGTCAAAAGATACTTAAGCCATTGTAGTTCACAAGTAACAGTGGCCATAGCTCGATATTCCGACTCAGAAGAAGATCGAGAAACAGTGCTTTGCTTTTTACTTCGCCAGGAAACCAATGATTCACCAAGAAAAATACAGTAACCGGTGACAGAACGCCGAGTATCAGGGCAAGTAGCCCAATCAGAGTCACAAAAGGCTTTCAGATGTAAAGAGGAGGATGAAGAATAAAACAAGCCTTGAGAAGGTGCTGATTTTATATACCGAAGAACATGATAAGCGACACTTAAATGAACTGAAGTTGGTGAAGCGAGAAATTGACTTCACTGAGAAACAGCAAAGCTGATGTCAGGGCGTGTATTGGTGAGATACAATAAGCGACCTACAAGTCTCCTATACAAACCAGGATCAGTTAAAGAAACTCCACCAGATTGTGTCAATCTCATAGTTGAACTCATTAGGGTAACAGCAGGCCGACAACGAAGATAACTAGCATCTTCTAACACATCTAAGGCATATTTGCATTGACAAATGGAATCCCTTATGAACAACGAGCAATTTCCAACCCCAAAAAATACTTCAACATGCCAAGGTCTTTAATCTTAAAAGTAGCATGAAGATAAGATTTAACCAAATCTATTTCAGCCATATCATTACCACAAAGAACCACATCATCAACATAAACAAATAAGGTTGTGAAAGAGTTACCAGATTGTTTCAAAAACAAAGAATGATCAGCTGTAGAATGAGAGTATCCAAGACCAATAAGAGCAGAAGAGAGCTTAGCAAACCATTGACGACTTGCCTTCTTTAATCTATAAATGGATTTTTGTAACTTACAAACAAGATTAGGATCAGGTGAGTTGAAACCAGGAGGGAGTTGCATATATACGTCTTCAACTAGATCTCCATGCAAAAAGCGTTATTAACATCTAATTGAAACAAATGCCATCCTTGTATAGCAACGACCGCCAAAAGAAAACGCAGAGTTGTCATTTTTGCTACTGGACTGAAAGTATCTAGATAATCAACACCCTCCGTCTGAGTGTAACCTTCGGCCACTAAACGGGCCTTATAGCGTTCAAGACCTCCATCTGAGTTCAGTTTCACCTTGAAAACCCAGCGAGAACCAACTAAAGGTACATCAGGTACACGAGGAACTAAAATCCAAGTCTAATTTTCTTCCAAAGCTCTAATCTCATTATCCATTGCAGTTCGCCAACACTCATGTTTTGTAGCTTCTTGATAAGAACGAGGCTCAGGTATAACAAAAAGATTAAGGGCATAAACTTTATGAGGAGGAGCCAAATGATCATAAGAAATAACATTAGAAAGATCATAAATACCTGAGGCAGAAGATGATTGAGACTTGGTGTACAGCAGATTGTAATGATAGTTTCGCAGATAAGAGGGTTGTTTACGAGGTCGAGATGATTGACGGATAGGTAGAGGAGGAAGAGAAGAAGGAACATGTGGAGCAGCGGAAGTAGGAATGATAGAATTTACTGGAACAGGAGGTTCAAGAGGGGGAGTAATGTCAGAGACATGAGAATCCTGATGAGAAGGAAGTGAGACATCAAAAAGGTTGTCATCAAAATGAACATGAGAGGCCTCTTCATGGACAGAGGAAGAAGAGGCATTATGAAAAGGAAAAATGTGTTCGTGAAAAATTACATCACGAGAAACGACGATTTTATGAGTGGAAAAATCAAGCAACTTATACCCTTTGACATTGGGAATCTGTCCAAGATAAACACAAGGTGCAGCTCTAGGAGAAAACTTAGTTTTATGTGACCCTAAAATTGAAGCATAGGCCAATGAGCCAAAAACTTTGAGAAGATGATAAGGAGGAGAAGTTTTGAAAAGAAGCTCATAAGGTGAGCAGTTTTGTAACAAAGGAGTGGGAAGAGAGTTGATGAGGAGAGCAAAATGTAGAACACTATGCCCCCAAAAATGCAAAGGAAGTTTAGATTGAAACATTAAAGAGCGAGCCACATTTAAAAGATGTTGATGTTTGTGTTCAACAATGCTATTTTGTTGAGGACTATAGGGGCAAGATTTTTGGTGTAAAATACATTTAGAAGTATAAAAATCAATCGGATTCAGTTCAGGTGCATTGTCTGTACTGATGGATTTAATTGAAACAGAAAATTGAGTTTGTACATAAGCATAAAATTGCCTAATGACATTTGTTGCTTGAGATTTAGTGTTAATAAAAAAACAGCCACGTGTAACGACTAAAATCATCAATAAGGGTAACAAAATACTTAGCTCCATTAATAGTAGAAGTGGACATAGGTCCCCATGTTGGTCCCTTATAACGTAACAAGTTAGTTCCAAGGGGGGGGATAGGAACTATTTAAAATTTTAATACGTTAAGGCTGACTTCTTTTTCTTTCAAAAAGGATTACACAGCGCGCTGAGTAAATTAAGACACTAGCTTAGTCAACTGGTGACTAAGTCAGCTTCTTTCTTTGAGTCAGGAGATAGCACTTGAGTCTATTCCTAAACTCAGAATACTCAATGCAACACAACTCAGCGTGACCTCTTTACTTGGTCAGTTTTGTTTAAGCAAGCAATATATATATTAAGGAGTTTAAGGTTAGAAAGATGTTACTCAGCAGATTTATCCAGGTTCGGCCTCTAAGCCTACGTCCTATCCCCGGAACACGTTCCGAGCTTTCGAATTCTCTACTGAGCTCTTTAACGGTAGAGCATCAAACCTTTTACAACTTAGAAGCTGAGTATAACAAGAGTACCTTCCTCTATACCTCTACTCACTCCTAATCTCTCGCTGAGTACTATAACCGAGTACTCAGCCTCTCCTTTCTAATCTCTAGAAATGATAAAGATTTGTCCTAAACAACAATTGCTAAGACACCTTAGATGATTGAATAATCACTCTAGACTTTTACACGAAAGATATAGAATTTGGTGTAAGTATTTGCTTTGCTTTTTCTCATAGAACTTTGAGTAGAATTTTGGTCAGCATAATGGCTTGATAAAGTTCTGTATTAAAATGAAGCAACTGAAGGGCCCTATTTATAGAGACGTCTGAGGCATCAGTCATTTCGAATTTCGAAATAACCGTTGGAGGGAAACGGCTTCCTGTCGTTGTCACTCAGTCCTGCTCAGTGCTCTTAGCCAATCAGATTCAAGTATCTTCTGTCTTCGGTCAGTGCTGAGCAGCTTTTAGTCAGTCCAACAGAATGTCTCTCCATTCATGGTAAGGTCAACTAGACAACTTTCTGTGTCTTCTGAACTTTACCCAAAGTAGAAATACTTTGTCTGGAAGTTGTTCTTGCTCAGCTGCTGTCTTGTACTCTTTGTCGATACAACTCAGCAGCTTCGTTCCGAAGTTGTTCAACGAAGGTCTTCTCGATCCTTCTTTTGCTGAGCTGCGTTTTGTACACAACGGCAGCGTTTTGCATACGCGGGCCGAGTGGTCTTGATCTGTTTGACTTGGGCTTTGACTTCCGTATTGGGCTTTAAGCCTTTTAGTCTTTATGTCTTATAAGCAATTTAACTCAACATTGAACAAACACATTAGTATAATAAATCAAAGCATTTTAAACTTAGTGTGTTTAGAATATATTTAATTTTACTTAAATAATTTTGTCAAATCAAAATCATGTGGAAAGGTGTTTCAACAAACTCCCCCATTTTGATGTTGGAAAAACTATTCAGCGAGGAACTCAGTGTTGAGCTCCCCCATGATAGTTGACCTAATATTACTTAGCAGACTCCCCCGTAAGGGTTGAGCTACTGACTTAGTTTTACTTAAACATTTTAAGGTTTAATCGAGTAAGTCAGTTTTCAGATATAGGCCAGCTCATGGAATATATTCTATTTTACTCAGTGTTAAGCGGAAGATTTAACATTCTGAGAGCGCTGAGTATTTTATTGTTCAATGGGTCTTATGAGACAGTGTTTAATAAGCATACAAGATGATGTCAATCATTTTATCAACATAGCATACAATCAACAAGTATTATAAACAGTAAACACAGTTGATGTATTTGAAGATACATAATAACATAATACTCAGCATCATATAAAATAACTCAAGTTTGGATAAAAGATGCAAGTATTGTATTGAAATAAAGTAGTCAGCATATACAGCAAAAAAGGATAAGCAAAAGGTACAAAGTAAATAGCAAGACTAAGTTAGCCTATTTCTAAGTTAGCCTATTTCTATTTCTTCTTCTTATGCTTAGACTGACTACTTCTAGCAGCCTCCTGCTGAGTTCTAGCTTGTTCTTTCTCCCCCGTTTTGTCAGCATCGGAAGGAGGAGGAATTCTAAAGGAGTCAGTTAAGACCGCGTTGGTCAGTGTGCTGGACAACTCCTTAAGCTTGTCGGCGCTTTCATTGATGCCGTCAAAGACAACAACGCCTTCATCCAAGACCTCTTGAGGTATACCGAGTTCAGCTGCGGTGAGCATGCTCAGTATATAGGCTTGAGACTTACCCACCCAAGTAATTGTATCTAACAGTGTAGCAAAAACTTGATGAAATATCTTCAGCAAGGTTGAGTCATAATATTGACGCTGGATATTATAGTGACGCACATGGGTGAAGGTCTTTTAGGTAGTGACCAGTATCTCATTTTGCTTCATCTGGTCAGTGTCCATCTCTTGCTTATTCAAGTTCAGCAAACGAACGGCTTCGTTAATTTGCTCCACCGAGCATTGAGAGTAGGAAGCCAGCTGATGGTTGGTCTTGTTTTGCTCAGTGTGAAGCTGGGCAAAGAGCATCTTAACTTCAGCAGAAGTGGCATATTGATTGTTCGAAGTTGACAAGGTTTGGAATTGCTCTTGAAGAGTGTTTAGATGTTGAGCCATTGTCAGTTGGATCTCAGCCAGCTTCGTTATTGAGTCCTGCTTGGGCTGTTGTGTTTGAATGGAGATCATAATACTTAGCAGATCCTTCAGTCCTTTAACTTCATTTAGAAGCTGAGTGACTTGGGACAGCTGAGTTGACTCATTGTTGGTAGACCCAGCAGTAGGTTCAACATGATGAAGATCCTTGATTAACGTCTTCACCGAGTTGATGAGTTGACTACCAGACTCGGTGGCATGCAGATAGCTGAATGATGCTTCATCAGGTTGCCGAGTTTCCTCAGTGTGACCAGTTGATGGAGGAGTAGGATTTTTCTCAGGGACGACATGGTCAGTGACTGGAAGGGGGTTGTCAATCTGCATTTGGTTGTCTTGTAGAGATGATGGATCGGCAGGGATGATTGTTGTTGCAGAAGTAGGCTGAATGGGTTCAGTGCTGACAGGAGCAGGAATTTCCTTAGTCAGCACAGTGCTTGGAGCATCAGCATTAGCAAGAACATGCTCGGTTTGGCTTGAAGGGTTGGTAGAAGCATTCAAGTCGGCTTGTTCCTTTGGTGAAGAAACAGAGACTTGCTTTTCAAGAGAAGCTGTTTGAGAAGAAGAAGTTTGTTTACTGAAAAACTTTAGCTTAAGTGTAGAAGGATCTTTGGTCGGCTTTGGAGCAGGAAGGTCAATGACAGTTGTCTGACTTGCCTTTACTAGTATTCGTCTTCGTGGAGGAGGAGTATTGTCAGCTGGGATAGACTCTACTAAGTGAGGAGGAGAAGTTTCTTCTTGTTCAGCATTGAGCTGATCAGCTTGTTCTTGTTCTTCATCTGCAGCCAACTCAGTATTAGTTGGGTCAGCAGCTTCCTCTTCACTAACTGTCTCCTCAGTGTCATCCTGACCACTGTCTTCTCCTTGTTCTGCTTCTTCATCATCCTGATCTTTGTTATCTAATTCTTCTTCCACCTGAGTGATGAAGTGATCATCCAGTTGCACATCGTCTTCTTGATGCACAGCTTCAGTTCCCTGACATTGTGTGAAGTGAGAATCACTAGGAACAATGATGTCAGTGGGGATAGCATCAATAGGGGTGAGCTCTGAAGACTTCTTCTTCTTCAGAGGTTGCTTATCAGCATCCACTCTTTCTTCTGTATCAGGCTCATCTTGCCTGCTTCTCTTCTCAGCTGACTTAGGTCTCTCCTGACCTTTTTGAGCAGGTGACTTCAGCTTCTTGGCCGGAGACTCAGCATCTTTTAAAGGAGTCCCAACAGCTTTCCTTTTGCGGGCAGCTGGAGCCTTTGTTCTTATGTCCTTCTTTGGGACATTCTCCTCAGCAGGCTGATCACCACCTTTAGCGTTTTTAACCGGTTGGTTAAACTTCAAGGCACGCAGCGCAGCAACTGTTATCTCAGAGCCTTGGGCCTGAGTTTCCTCGAATAGGTCAATCTGATGGTCTATGAGGATTCTGGTTATGAGTGAGCCCAGCCTTAAAGTGCCAGTGCTCCTTTGGAAGCCAGCAATCAAGAAAACTGGCATATTGATGGGCTTGTAGGTCAGCATATGCCATATGAAGCATTGCTCAAATTTTGTCGCTGAGCTGGTGCAATTAATCTTGGTGTAGATGTAATTGGTCAGCAGGTAGTGTGCCATCTTTTGGTGCTGGCCCATTGAGGAACTGGAGATTTCTCCAGAATGGCCAGGGGGCTTGCAGAAGGTGGCTAAGTACCCAGTTCCTTCATGATCACCAGTTCTCCTTAGTTTTGTCCCTTCATTCTTTAACTTTAGCAAGTTGGCAAGGTAGGTAGGGTTGATAAAGATTGTTTTCTCTTTTACCACAGTTGCTAGGTAGTCCTGGTTATCGCCAGCAACCCACAGATTATGGTAGAATTCCCTTACTAAGTCAGGGTAAGTTGGATCTCTGATAGAGAACAGCTCCGTCCATCCATTTTTCGATATCCATTCATAGAATGGTTGCTCAGTTTCTATGAAAGCCTCAGAGAACCATCTTGAGAAGTCTATCTTCCATTCTCGAACGTCTTCGAAGACCTTAGAATAGGTTCTGACTTTGGTCGGTTTTCCTTTAGAGGAGGTGGCTTGGCCAACTTTGCCTTTGCTCGGTGTAGTGGCCTTAGTCGTTTCAGGCAGAGTAGTATGCTTGGAAGGTTCATCGGAACTAGTCTTAGGGTGACCGGTGTTGGGCCCATGAGTTCACCAACAGCTCCACCATTAGTATGATATTGTCTGCTTTGGGCCAAGCCCGCACGGATTTGTTTTTGGGCTCCTTCCCAAAAGGCCTCATACTAATGTAGTTGGTGAACTTCTTTATAAACTATGCATCTCCATTGTATCTTTCCGATGTGGGACTTGGGATGTATACCCAACAATCCTCCCCTCAGACCAAGGACCACAAGCCTCCCCTTCAGCGATAATCTGTCTAATCATCTTGTACCGCTGCCAACCCGCGAAACACGCCGCCTGACCACCACAATGTCAGGAAGACTTTCGACACAAGGCACCAAGCACAGATTTCCCATCGCGAGGTCACACTGAGAGCCTCCCACATCTCCTTAGATCTCATGCACATTCTCCCAGCCGAACCATCGGCTCTGATACCATTTGTTGGGAATAATTGAAATTACGATAAACGAAAATAAGCAAACACACACGAATTGTTTACCCAGTTCGCCACTCAATATGAATGACTACATCTGGGGGCACTACCAAGCCAGGATATTTACTATAATAAATGAGATACGGATTACAGAGAAAGAGGTTACATTTATACGCCTGAAACCCTAACCGTCTGAAACCCTAATCGCCCAAAAAAGAGGATATTTACCTAGTTGGATCGCTGCAGTTGGGCCCATTGCTTCAGTTGGGCCTATATATTTTAGTCTCCATAAGCCCAACAATCTCCCACATGGAGACTAAATCTGTCATCTGATGGTAGTGCCATGCCTTTAACTTAATTACCAAGGCCAGCTGAAGCCATACATAGCTTCAGCTTCTCTAAGGTTACAACCTTAGTCAACATATCTGCAGGATTCTCTGTGCCTGGAATCTTCATCAACTGCAATATCTTCCTATCCAAGAGATATCGTATGTAGTGATACTTCAACTCTATGTGCTTTGTTCTTGAGTGAAAGGCGGGATTCTTTGCCAAGTGAATGGCACTCTGACTGTCGCTGTACAGAACATGATCCTTCTGCTTCTTTCCCAACTCACGCAAGAAATTCTGCAACCATACCATCTCCTTACTAGCCTCAGTCACTGCAACATACTCAGCTTCTGCAGTAGACAAAGCCACCACCTTCTGCAGCTTTGAAGCCCAAGAGACAGCAGTACCACCCAATGTGAAGACATATCCGGTTGTACTTCTTCTCTTGTCAAGGTCACTAGATGCCAAATCTGCATCCACATATCCTGTCAACATAACTTTCTTGCCCTCAAAACATAGGGCCTGTTCAGTGGTTCCATTCAGGTATCTCAAAATCCACTTTACTGCTTCCCAATGCTTCTTACCAGGGTCTCCCATGAAACGACTAACAACTCCCACAGCATGTGCAATATCCGGCCTTGTGCACACCATTGCATACATCAAGCTGCCAATTGCTGAGGCATACAGAGATCTCTCCATCTGGACTCGCTCTTCTCTACTCTTGGGTGAGTCATGTTTAGATAGCTTGGAATGGCTACCCAAAGGAACCGTAGCTGGCTTGGCATCTTGCATGCCGAATCTAATCAAGACCTTCTTGATATACTCAGCTTGTGAGAGATACAACTTTCCAGCCTTCCTATCTCTTTCAATCCTTATGCCCAGAATCTGCTTAGCTTCTCCGAGATCTTTCATAGCAAACTGCTCAGATAACTGCTTCTTCAGTTTTCTCACTTCTCGAGCACTCGACCCTGCAATCAGCATATCATCAACATATAACAATAAAATTATGTAGCCTTCATTCAATTTCCTGAAGTAACAACAATGATCAGCTTCACTCCTCACGAACTCAATTTCGTGCATGAATCCGTCAAATTTCTTGTACCACTGTCTTGGAGCTTGTTTCAGACCATACAAGCTCTTGTTCAACTTTTACACAAGCTTAGCATTATCAGACTCATAGCCCTAAGGTTGCTTCATATAGATGTCTTCATCTAAGTCCCCATGAAGAAATGCTGTTTTTACATCCATTTGTTGCAACTCCAAATCTTCTGCAGCAACCATACTCAACACTAAACGAATAGTAGTCAGCTTCACCACTGGAGTAAAAACGTCAGTATAATCTATGCCATACCTCTACTGAAAGCCTTTCACGACCAGCCTTGCCTTGTAGCGTTTGCTACCATCAGCCTCTTCTTTGATTCTGAAAATCCACCTGTTTTGTAGAGCCTTCTTACCCTTTGGAAGCTCAACAAGTTCCCAGGTTCCATTGGTCATCAAGGAATCCATCTCATCATCTATTGCAAGCTTCCACTTGCTCGCATCCTCTCCACGAGATGCCTCCAAGTAGCTTTCTGGTTCACCACTATCTGTCAGCAGCATGTAGTTGCTTGTAGGCGTGTACCTGTCAGGTGCTCTACGCTCTCTGGTGGATCTGCGTAGTGTAACCGGTGGAGTTTGGGGTTCTCCTACCTCCTCCACAACTACCTCCTCCACAGTTGCCTCCTCCACAACTACCTCTTTGCTCCCACCAGAATTCGTGATGTCTAGGTCCACGACCTCTGGTTCTGAATCAGCAGTATCAGATGCTCCCAGTCTATCCTTGTACATCATCTGCTCATTGAAAACAACATCCCGACTGCGGATAATCTTCCTGTTCTGACTATCCTAGAACCGATATCCGAAATCATCACCACCGTATCCAATGAACGTACATTTAACAGACTTCGCATCTAACTTACTTCTCTCAAGGGGAGCAATATGAACATATGAATCACATCCAAATACTCGCAGAAAGGATAGATTTACCTGTTTTCCACTCCAAGCCTCTTCAGGAATGCCACTCTCCAAAGGACTCGATGGCCCTCTATTGATCAAGAATGCTGCAGTGTTAACTGCTTCTGCCCAGAACGTCTTCGGAAGTCCGCACTTCAACCTCATGCTTCTAGCACGCTCACACAGAGTTCTGTTCATTCGTTCTGCAACTCCGTTCTCCTGAGGAGTTCCTTTCAGAGTCTTCTCCATGCGAATTCCATTCTCAGCACAGAATTCCTTGAATTCCCTAAGCTCATACTCTCCACCATTGTCAGACCACAAACACTTTACCTTCAAACCCGTCTCATTCTCAACCAGGGCCTTCCATTTTCGAAAGGAATCAAAAGCATCAGATTTCTTTCTCAGAAAATAGATCCACACTTTCCTAGTGGAGTCGTCAATGAGGGTCATGTAATACAAAGCTCCGCCAAGAGATTTCACAGGTGCAGGACCCCATAGATCGCTGTGAACTAGCTCCAACTTCTCTTTCTTCAAAGTTCTGCCACCCTTAGAGAAACTGACCCTTTTCTGCTTCCCAAAGATGCAATCCTCACATAGCCCAAGATCAGCAGATTTCAGACCCGGCAACAGACCCTTTGAATACAGCACTTTCATCCCCTTTTAACTCATGTGACCAAGACGACAGTGCCACAAATCTGCATTGACATTCTCCCTCACGACATCAATGCTATTGAAAATGTTGTCTGTTAAGTACAACGATCCAACCTTCTCACCACGGCCAACCACCATGGCTCCTTTGGTCATTTTCCAAGCACCACCTGCAAAGATTACACAATAACCTTCATCATCCATTTGCCCAATTGACAACAGATTTCTCTTTAGGCCAGGAACATGCTTTACTCCAGACAGCTTTATCACAGATCCATTCGGAGATTTGATCGAAACATCTCCCTTCCCTACAATCTCCAAAGGCTCGTCATCAGCAAGATAAACCTTTCCGAATTTCCCAGGGGTATAGTTTTCCATCAAATTTGCACTACTACATGAATGAAACGAAGCTCCTGAGTCTAATACCCAAGACTCCAGAGGACTTTTTACACTCAATACCAGGGCTTCTGCTGCTGTTTCTGTGGTTGAATGACTCAGAATCAACGCATCACCAAAATCCTCGCTGGCTGAATTCACTGACTTTTCCTTCTGCGGTGCCTTACATTCACTCTTGTAATGCCCATTCTCATTACAATTCCAGCACTTGATGTGGCTCTTGTCCTTCACAGGTTTCCCTCGCCCTTTGGACTTAGACCTGCCACGATTCTGCTTTGACCTGCGATCTGACCTACCCCGATTCTCTGTATTCAAGGCTGATCCAGATGTGGAACCTGACTCTTTCCTGCGAATCTCCTCGCTTATAATCAAGTCTCTGACATCATCAAACCTAAGTTTTTCTTTCCCTGCTGAAGCACTTAGGGCAGTAACCGTGCCGCTCCAACTCTCTGGTAAAGAAGATAACAGAATTAGGGCTAATACCTCTTCGTCGAAATCAATATCTACAGAACTTAATTGAGTGATTGTCATATTAAAATCATTCAGGTGCGTCGCCACTGCTATATTCTCCATCATCTGCAGATTAAACAGTCGCCGCATCAGATGAACTTTGTTTGCCGCGGAAGGCTTCTCGTACAATGAACTCAAGATCTCTAACATCTCCTTCGTGGTCTTTGCCTTCACCGTGTGATGCGCCATGTTTCTGCACAGCGACAGGCGAATCACGCTCATCGCTTTTCTGTCCAACAGCTTCCACTCTTCATCATATATATCCTCCGGTTGCTCACCCAGAGGCTGGTACAGATATTTACCGTACAGGTAATCCTCGCTCTGATACCATTTGTTAGGCCCATGAGTTCACCAACAGCTCAACCATTAGTATGATATTATCCGCTTTGGGCCAAGCCCGCACGGATTTGTTTTTGGGCTCCTTCCCAAAAGGCCTCATACTAATGCAGTTGGTGAACTTCTTTATAAACTATGCATCTCCCTTGTCTCTTTCCGATGTGGGACTTGGGATGTATACCCAACAACCGGCACCGGAGATGTTCACGAAGACCTTAGTCATAGTTTCAGAGAGGGATTTGGAAGTTTTGAGAGTTTTTAGAGAGAATGTGCTTATGCCAGAGAATTCGGTAAGTGTAAAGAGATAAAAATGGGGATTTACCCATTATTTATAGCGGTGTGAGGTGGATCTTATCGAATCCATGTGTCAGTTTAGCCTTGGGATTGTCAACCGACAATGATCCTGGCACTTATGACACATTCGGCGCATACGTCATCCTAGGTGGCTATTCGCGTGCTTTAGCATTAAATGCAACGGATCTTATACTCAGCGTTTAGAATTCTAAACGTTCTATATTCTGAGTAGTCAGTTTTATACAAACGGATGGTTCAAGTAGTTGGTTGCTCAGTTTGAGATAACTACCCAGTGCTCATATTTGCTCAGTATGTGATGTTCATTCATTTAGCATTAAACACTCAGCATAAATCAATTCACTCAGCAAATAATATCATAAGTCATTCAGCATGGTAATTCACTCAGCATGTTAATTCACTCATCATGAATATATATTAAAAAGCTGGAATTTACTGAAGAGGATTAAACATACCAATGGCTTCTCTCAGTGTGCTGAACTGCTCACGAGCCAGTGGCTTCGTGAAGATATCCGCAAGCTGCTCATCCGTTGGGACATAGGTCAGCTTTATGTCACCCTTGAGTACATGGTCTCTAATGAAGTGATGTCTGATGCTGACATGCTTCATCCTGCTGTGCTGAATTGGGTTCTTTGATAGATCAATTGCACTTTTACCTTTGGTTAGCCCTTGAGGGAATGACTCAGCGGCTGGATCTTGATCAGCGGATACTGAGTGTGGATCATCCTCGGTCAGCGGCCGATATCTTCCTGCAGGGTTAGTTTCGTCGAACTCAACATGTACTGACTCTTCTAAAACCTGAGTTCGTTTATTGAAAACTCTGTATGCTTTGCTGTTTGTTGAGTAGCCTAAAAAGATAGCGTCATCAGCTTTTGAGTCAAACTTAGCTAAGCTATCTTTGGTGTTTAAAATAAAACATTTACAGCCAAAGGCTCGAAAGTATCCAATGTTGGGCTTTCGTCCTTTCCAAAGTTCGTAGGGGGTTTTCTTTAGTATAGGTCTAACAAGAGCCCTATTAAGAATATAGCACGCTGTGTTAACAGCTTCTCCCCAAAAGTACTTTGGAAGCCTAGGCTCACTCAGCATTGTCCTGGCTATTTCAACCAAGGTTCTGTTCTTCCTTTCAACAACCCCATTTTGTTGAGGCTTTCTAGGAGCAGAAAAATTATGGTCAATGCCGCTGGCTTCACAGAATTCAACAAACTGTTGGTTTTTGAATTCTCCACCATTATCACTTCGGATGTGAGCCAATTTTAGGTCTTTATCATTTTCAAGTTTTCTAACCAAATTTGAAAATGTCTCAAAGGTCTCATCCTTGCTACTCAGCAAGATGATCCAAGTGTACCGAGAAAAGTCATCTACAATGACCAAGGAAAATCTTCTTCCACCCAAACTCAGCGGCTGGACTGGACCGAAGAGATCCAAGTGTAGTAACTCTAACGGACGCTTAGTTGAGACAATATTTTTACTATGAAAAGATTGTTTGGTTTGTTTTTCAACTTGGCAAGCGTGGCATAGTTGATCTTTTTCAAATTTAAGTTCAGGCAGTCCCTCAACCAATTGCTTTCTTGCTAATTTGGCCAGGAGGTCCATGCTTACATGACCAAGTCTCCTGTGCCATAGCCAGGAATTTTCTTCCTTTTATACTAAGCATACAGTTTTTGAAAACTTTTTCTCTAAGTTCAGCATGAAGACATTATCAATGCGAGGGGCTTAACTCATTAGTTTTACCCTCGAATATTTTACATCCAGTGTCATCAAATATAACTTTTCTCCCATTGTCACATAGCTGAGCTACGCTGAGTAAGTTATATTTGAGTCCGCTGACTAGGAAGACAGACTCAATAGTAGGATTACCTCCAACGGTTCCTGACCCTACTATCTTACCCTTTTTGTTGTCTGCAAAACTTACACTTCCTCCTCGTTTACGCTCGAATGTGATGAACTGAGTTTCATCACCAGTCATATGCCTTGAGCATGCGCTGTCAATATACCACATCTTTGACTTCTCAGCACATCTCAGGCTTACCTGCAATGTAACTAGTTACTTTTAGGTACCCAATTCTTTTTGGGTCCTTGCTTGTTAGGTTCAACAGGTAAAGCATCATGTTTAATTTTATGGCGGCATACTTGGACAGTATGGCCATTCTTTCCACAGAAGTCACAGCTGACCTTCCGTTTAGGATGTCTCACTGACTGGTCAGCACCCCAGTGCTGAGCGTGCCAGCACACCTTTGTGGTGTGTCCTTTCTTCCCGCAGAAGTCACACTGGACATTCCACTGAGGATTCCATCTCTGTTGACCAGTACTTCGGTACTGAGTATTCAGAGGAATATTTCTTTTGTTTGGAACCTTTAGTTGGTTCTGGATAGTTGTGACGTCCTTTCTCAGTTTTTTAGAATCTGATTGGACTTTAGAGACAGACTTATGTATGATCTCCATGTTATCATGCAAAGTTGAGTTGTCCTGAAGAAGGAATCTGAGGTCACTCAACTTGACCTCTTCAACCTCGTCACAGCGCTTGCTGAGTGCTCTAACTTTCTTATTACACTTTTTGACAAGTGTGTAGAGGTCACTCAGGGCATTAACCATTTCATTTCTGAGTTGGGGAAGTGATATTACCTCATTTGATTGCTCCTCATCGTCAGATGCAATGGAGGGATCAGCATGCTCAGAGACGCACGGCTCAACAAGTTCGTCAGCCATAAAACAGATCTTTGCTGACTCAGTGGCATCAGCTTCTGATGATGAAGACTCATCACTGTCGCTCCATATTGCCACCATTGCCTTTTTGCCGTTCTTCCTTTCTTTCCTCAGCGTGGGGCAACTTGACTTGATATGGCCAGTTTGATGACATTCAAAGCATGTAATGGGCTTTGAGTTGTCCTTCTTGTATTTGCTGTCGCTGGACTCAACTTTATACTTATCAAACTTTCTGTAAGGCTTCTTAGAATATTTGTCATTCTTTCTGAACAGCCTTTTCATCTTCCTGGTGAACATAGCCATCTCCTCATCATCTGTTGAGCTCCCATCAGTGGAGTCAGCTTTCATGACAAGAGATTTTTGCTTCTTGTCTTCAGACTTTTCCTTCACCTCGAAATTCTTCATTGAGATCTCATGGGTCAGCAGTGAGCCGATGAGTTCATCATATTTGTAGGTGGTTAAGTCTTGAGCTTCCTCAACATCAGTCTTCTTTGCTTGCCAGTTTTTAGGAAGACTCCTAAGAATCTTCTTGACTTGTTCTTCCTCAGTGAAGATCTTCCCAAGTCTCTTGAGCTCGTTGATGATGTTTGTGAACCTTGCATTCATGTCAGAGATTCCCTCATCATCGTTCATTTCGAACAGCTCGTATAGTCTCATCTGCTGGTTCACCTTGGATTCCTTTACTTTGTTGGTTCCTTCGTAGGTGACCTCCAGCTTCTTCCAGATCTCTTGCGCTGACTCACAACCTGATATTTTGTTATATTCTGCAGCATCCAGCGCACAGTGAAGCATGTTTATAGCCGAAGCGTGATTTTGTAGCTTCTTGAGATCATCCTCTGTCCATTTGACCTCATCTTTAACAACTATTTGGCCAGCCACAACTTCAACAGGAACAAATGGGCCTTGGACTATTGAAAGCCATGCACTCATATTTGTTGCCTGAATAAAGTTTTTCATCCTATTCTTCCAGAAGGTGTAGTTAGACCCGAAGAATAGGGGAGGCCGAGTAATGGACAGCCCCTCAGGTAAGATCTGAGTTGTCTGGTTTCCTGGGAGAAACCGAGTGCTGTTTTCAGCCATAGTGGGGATCAGCTCAAGGTAGTTAAACCTTTCACATTGAGCTTTTAAGCTCTGATACCACTTGTTGGTCCCTTATAACGTAACAAGTTAGTTCTAAGGGGGGGGGGGATAAGAACTATTTAAAATTTTAATACGTTAAGGCTGACTTCTTTTTCTTTCAAAAAGGATTACACAGCGCGCTGAGTAAATTAAGACACTAGCTTAGTCAACTGGTGACTAAGTCAGCTTCTTTCTTTGAGTCAAGAGATAACACTTGAGTCTATTCCTGAACTCAGATACTCAATGCAACACAACTCAGCGTGACCTCTTTACTTGGTCAGTTTTGTTTAAGCAAGTAATATATATATTAAGGAGTTTAAGGTTAGAAAGATGTTACTCAGCAGATTTATCCAGGTTCGGCCTCTAAGCCTACGTCCTATCCCCGGAACACGTTCCGAGCTTTCGAATTCTCTACTGAGCTCTTTAATGGTAGAGCATCAAACCTTTTACAACTTAGAAGCTGAGTATAACAAGAGTACCTTCCTCTATACCTCTACTCACTCCTAATCTCTCGCTGAGTACTATAACCGAGTACTCAGCCTCTCCTTTCTAATCTCTAGAAATGATAAAGATTTGTCCTAAACAACAATTGCTAAGACACCTTAGATGATTGAATAATCACTCTAGACTTTTACACGAAAGATATAGAATTTGGTGTGAGTATTTGCTTTGCTTTTTCTCACAGAACTTTGAGTAGAATTTTGGTCAGCGTAATGGCTTGATAAAGTTCTGTATTAAAATGAAGCAACTGAAGGGCCCTATTTATAGAGACGTCTGAGGCATCAGTCATTTCGAATTTCGAAATAACCGTTGGAGGGAAACGGCTTCCTGTCGTTGTCACTCAGTCCTGCTCAGTGCTCTTGGCCAATCAGATTCAAGTATCTTCTGTCTTCGGTCAGTGCTGAGCAGCTTTTAGTCAGTCCAGCAGAATGTCTCTCCATTCATGGTAAGGTCAACTATACAGCTTTCTGTGTCTTCTGAACTTTACCCAAAGTAGAAATACTTTGTCTGGAAGTTGTTCTTGCTCAGCTGCTGTCTTGTACTCTTTGTCGATACAACTCAGCAGCTTCGTTCCGAAGTTGTTCAATGAAGGTCTTCTCGATCCTTCTTTTGCTGAGCTGCGTTTTGTACACAACGGCAGCGTTTTGCATACGCGGGCCGAGTGGTCTTGATCTGTTTGACTTGGGCTTTGACTTCCGTATTGGGCTTTAAGCCTATTAGTCTTTATGTCTTATAAGCAATTTAACTCAACATTGAACAAACACATTAGTATAATA
The DNA here is from genome assembly GCF_963576675.1 of Euphorbia lathyris. Classification (NCBI taxonomy): domain Eukaryota; kingdom Viridiplantae; phylum Streptophyta; class Magnoliopsida; order Malpighiales; family Euphorbiaceae; genus Euphorbia; species Euphorbia lathyris. The sequence goes on along the minus strand of NC_088914.1, from coordinate 75,691,979 downwards.
AATCAAAGCATTTTAAACTTAGTGTGTTTAGAATATATTTAATTTTACTTAAATAATTTTGTCAAATCAAAATCACGTGGAAAGGTGTTTCAACACCCCACACATCAAGATGAATTAAATCAAAACAACTCTTAGAATGTGCAATAGAATGTTGAGGAAAAGGAAGCCTTTTCTGTTTTGAAAGAGGACAAACATTACAAGTGTAATTTGACTGAGAAACAATATCAGAACATTTCTGTTGTAAAACTTTCAATCTAACATCTGACAAGTGACCTAATCGCAAATGCCATAAAGGAAAATTGGCTGGTTTGTGTGTAACAAAATTGATAGAAGAAACGTGACAGATAGATGAAGGTGAAAAACGCAATTTGAATAAACCATCAATGAAATCAGCTGTACCAATCATCTTCTGTCTCTTTGTATCCTGTATAAAACAAGCATCACCACCAAATGTTAGTGTACAATTTGATTGTTCAATTAATCTACCAACAGAGATTAAATTGAAACAAAATCCAGGTACAAACAAAACTTTGTATAAAGTAAGATCTGGAGATAAAACCACTGTGACTGCTTGAGTAACTATGATTTGAGCACCATTAGGTAACTTAACCAGAATATGCGAGATTAAATGAGATGTCTCAAAATAATTCAAAGAACTACATATGTGATCAGTAGCGCCAGAATCCAGTAACCAATCAATATCATTAGAATGAACTGCACAAATAGTGGAGATACCTGGTGAGAAACCGAAATTACTAACAAGAGATGGAGCTGGAACGGTGGCTAGCTGATTAACATGTTGTGCAGTAGTGAGTGAAGGAGCAGAAGGTTTCAATAGAGAAATCAACATTTGATATTCTTCATTAGTGATGTTTTTTCCAGATTCAACAGAATTCTCGACAGGGACAGCGGTAGCACAATTGGTATTTGAAGATGAAGAATTAAATGTTTTCTTCTTAGTGAACTTAAATCCCGGTGGAAAACCATGTTTTCTAAAACAATTGTTAATGGTGTGACCTCCCTTATCACAATAAGTGCAAACATGACCCTTCTTATTGGAATAACTTGAACTTCCCCCTGATTTCTGAGTTTGAGCAAAAAAGACATTTGACTCTATAGGAGGTGAACGATCCATAACAACATTAAGTTGTTTCTCTTGTTGAATAACCATTGAAAATATACGATCTATAGGAGGTAGAGGCTCCATAAGTAAGATCTGGGACTTGATAACAGAATACTCAGAGTTGAGTCCCTTAAGAAATTTAATTATATGATCCTGCTCCTGATATTTTTTGAATTTCTTAAGAGAAGCACAACATTGAGAACTAGCAAGGCACTTACATGGATTAATGGATCTGAAATTAGACAACTCCTCCCATTGAACATTCAGATCAGTATAGTAGTCGGTAACAGTTGAACTCTGTTGTGTTAATTGAGCAACAACATCTTGAATCTCAGAAATCTTCATCACATCTCCTTAAGAATATCTTGTTTTCAGAGTAGCCCAGACTTCTGCTGCAGATTCCATAGAGTTGATGCTATTAGAAATATTGGGCGCAATAGATCTGGCGAGCCATGAAGCAACCATCGTATTGCATCTGACCCAGGCTGATCGAAGAGTATCTGTGTGAGAAGGAGGAGGCAAACCTCCAGTAACAAAAATATATTTGTTCTTCGCTTGAAGAGCCATTTTCATAGATCGACTCCATGAATGGTAATTCAAACTGGTCAAGAGAGGAGAAACCAGCACTAGACCAGGATTCTCATTATGGTGAAGATAATAGTGGTGAGATGGATTTTGAGAGGGATCCATCGAAGAAGAAGAAGAAAAAACAGATCGAGGAGATGCAGGAGAAGAGGGACTGCAATTTGCTACAATATCTGCATATGACATTGCAGAAGAAGAAGTGAGATCTGAATCTCACTCTCTGATACCATGATAAAGAAGAAGAGAAGAAGAATTTGTGTTTTGATTAAATCATTCTCTTACTGAATACAGCAGCAATGAACGCTTATATAGCGATATTGGGAAAAACAAAGAAACGTTACAGAGTAAAAAGGGGAAAGCAAAAGTGTGCACTGCCTAGCTGGCATAACAGAAAACAAAGAAATAATTAGCTACATGAGGGAACATAGTAGAAATAATAAACCGTAATAAAACATAGAGCCCATAAATTGATCCTTAATACATACATACATACATCCACTCATGATCCTTAATACATATAAAAAAACCACCAAATTTGACATTTTAATAAATTTGTTTAAGAGAATGAGACACTTGTAAATAATTTACCAATCCGGACTATTGTGTAATTTAGCCAAAAAAATAGTACTAAACAGAGAAAACGAAAACAGGAGGGTTTTTTTAAAAACTGTTTTTTTTTTCCTATAAGTGACTAACTGAAAAATTGATAAAAACAAAATTAAAGTTGTGATATTATGATATTTTAAGATTTAAAATTGTATAATGATAAAATACATAAAAATGATTTTGATAAATATAAATAAAATAAAAATCTGATTTTTGATGTAATTTCCTTTCTCTCTTAGTTGAAAAACTGTAATTAGATATACTATAAAAATTAATTCTTAATATGTTATTTTTTTCTATATATCATAAATAAAGTATCCTGTTATACCTCAATTTATAAATTCTAGAGCCTAATTTATAAATTTTAGACCAAAAAATATATATATAATAGACCCCTAAATTATAAACCCTAATTCTTAAAATAGATTAAAAATACTGTTTTACTTAATTTGACATAATTCAAATTATTACTAACATAATTATAGATAATATTTTCAAATTGAATTTCTATATAAATTTCCTTATTCTAAAGGGTTCAGGTAACGCTGAGCTAGAGTTTAAAAATCAAATTTCAAGCCAAATCCAAATAAATGTTTTTTTTCATTCCCTTTGACCTCTCAAGCCAACCATAATTGGTTAAAAGTAATAAATGTTTAATATATGAATATATAAGCATAATGATTTATATTAATAGGTCGGATTGGACTTGACCAACCTGTGCTATGTTTATAAATTCTAAATCCTCTCAAGAAAATAAACCGGCTTTAGTGAGTCGGATCGGACATGGCTTAAAGTAAATTTTTTTCTTATCAAAGTCCGGCTCATTGACCATGGACATTGCAGACCGGGTAGACATCTAAATCTTTAAACGTGTCTAATTGATAGCAAGAGAAAAATCTAAATATTTAAACGTGTCCAATTGATAGCAAAAGAAAGTGACTTACTTTTCTACCACAAAAATTGTAGGTTTGGTTTTATCCAGCTTGGGGCCCTCTTTTAATCCATCACACTTTTGGACAAACCATGCATATATAAAGAAACCAGTCAGATGTATGGATACATTTCCTTTCTTGGTGTCCTTCCTTTTCATGTTGTATATTATGTCACTTCGATATCAGTATAGCTTAGCTTACATCAATGATATATAAATAACATCCATTTGCGTACATAGTAGGATAGGTTTAGTTTTTTTGTTTTTTTTAATAAAGCAGGGGAGAAGGCAAACCACAAGCATCCCAACTAGATTGGTATCTACGGACAACCCACACCCACAAATTATATAAAAGAGGAATTAAGAAATATATACAAATATCAGAACATAAACAAATGATAAACTAAGGGAAACGATATAAAGTCCTGCCAATAGCGTTATTCCGAAGAAGAAGAGAGCAAAAATCTGAAAAAGTACCCCACCAAATCTGACCCGAACTCAAACGTCCAAAGCTCGCAAGAGCATCAGCGACCTGGTTACCCTCCCTAAAGATATGGGAAACAACAACATCCATTTGATTCAAAATCTGCAAACAAGTCCTCTAGTCTGTTTGCATAGTCCAGGGGACCTTAACAGGACGAATGCGTAAAAGATAAACCACATCTAAAAATTATCTGAAAAAAAATTTGGTTTAATAGACACACAACCCCCTAAACTTGTAACTTTTTTTCATCTAGCCCCCTCAACTTAGGGGACAACCTCTCAACTCCCTCAACTTTCCAAAAACATCACATACAACCCCTTACACCCCTATGTTCGGTCAAAATATTGACCCGTATAGAAAACGTGCTTGACTGTTGACCACAGCAATGCCACATGTCATTTTTTTATTAAATTTTTCCAAGTGATTATTGTATGCGAGGTGTTGTCGCTGTTTATCATCGCAGCCTTATCGAGGTGCTGAGGTTGGCGGTAGTGGTCGTCGAGGTGAAATCACTTGGAAAAATTTAATAAAAAAGTGACACGTGGCATTGGTGAGGTCAACAGTCAAGCGCGTTTTCTACACGGGTCAATATTTTGACTGAACATAGGGGTGTAAATGGCTGTATGTGATGTTTTTGGAGAGTTGAGGGGGTTGAGAGGTTGTCCCCAAAGTTAAGGGGGCCAGGTGAAAAAAAGTTACAAGTTTAGGGGGTTGTGTGCTTATTAAGCCAAAAATTATTGTTTTCTTTCTTTTTTCTTTTTGTTAAGTAACTAGAGACATACAATTGATAAAAATTGTAACTATAAAGTTTTTCTTTATTTAAATTTAACAGTATAGTTTTATATAACTTCTTTTTTATGGAAACGTATCCCTTTGAATTCGTCTAAATAACTGAATTGGCCTCTGAGTTTTAAAATGGGTTAATAACACCTTCAACTTGTTTAAAATGTTTTCATAATCCTCGGAACATGCTTAAAATATAGTCAATTAATTCACTGGTTGCAAAAAAAGGTAAATTACATATAGAATATGTATTACACGTGCTTTGGAAAAGTCAAATGAATTAACACGTAAGTGGCACGTCGGAGAAAAGAAAGGGAATTAATTATTATTTTATTTACCATGAAATACCTAACTTTATGAATTATGTAATAACGTTGTTTAGTTTTGATTGTGTTTTAATAGTTTAGTATACAGGGAGAAATTGTTGAAATAATAAACTTGTAATTAATAGTCTTTAATTTGGTTCAGTGTATTATCGAAGAGTCATTTCTGTATCTGTATCTGTATCTGTATTTATAGAGAGTTAATGCTGTTTACCAAGAGTCATGTCTGTAATCTATAAATACCTATCAATACAAGTAGTAAGGTAAGAGAATGAAAATAGAATTTTCTTCCATCAATTATACTCTTCCTCTGTTACCTGTGAACGTTTATTTATTTGATACAACAAATTGGTATCAGAGCCAGACAAAAATTCTCTTGAAAATTGAGAATCATGGTGAAAAGAGAAATCACCATTGATTCATGGGAGAGCAAGTCACAGATTTGGGAAGCTATGTGTTATAGCATTAATCACATCAAAGAAAAAGTGAATTCTTTGACCTTTGAGGAGATCAGGAGGTTTTTGGAGAAGGATTTGGCATTGGAGAAATATGCTTAGAAAATGATGATGATGAGAATTCTAAGGATTTAGAAGAAATTAAGGTACAAGAACATGTATCAGATGATGAGGAGAAAATGGAAGATTCTCCTGTGATGGGTCTTTTGCTAGAAACTGATCCAATCAGTAAGAAGAAAGAAGTTCCAA